>NC_056430.1:9175588-9235588 GCF_018296145.1 Oncorhynchus tshawytscha | reverse complement strand
GAAGTAGAGATGTTTTGAGGAAGATGTAGAGATGTTTTGAGGAAAAAGTAGAGATGTTTTGAGGAAGAAGTAGAGATGTTTTGAGGAAGATGTAGAGATGTTTTGAGGAAGAAGTAGAGATGTTTTGAGGAAGATGTAGAGATGTTTTGAGGAAGATGTAGAGATGGTTTGAGGAAGAAGTAGAGATGTTTTGAGGAAGAAGTAGAGATGTTTTGAGGAAAGTAGAGATGTTTTGAGGAAGATGTAGAGATGTTTTGAGGAAGAAGTAGAGATGTTTTGAGGAAGAAGTAGAGATGTTTTGAGGAAGAAGTAGAGATGTTTTGAGGAAGAAGTAGAGATGTTTTGAGGAAGATGTAGAGATGTTTTGAGGAAGATGTAGAGATGTTTTGAGGAAGATGTAAGGGTGTTTGGGGAAGAAGTAAAACTGTTTCGAGGAAGACAAGGTGTTTTGAGTAAAAAGTAATGTGCTTTGGGGAAGAAGTAATGGTGTCTTGGGGGAAACGTAAGGTGTTTTGTAAAGAAGTAAGGGTGTTTTGGGAAAGAAGTGAAGGGTGTTTGGGGGATGGAGTGAAGGTGTTTTGCGGGAAAAGTAATGGTATTTTGGGAAGAAGTAAGGGTGTTTTGGGGAGGAAGTAAGGGTGTTTTGGGGAGGAAGTAAGGTTGTTTTGGTGAAAAATTAAAGATGTTTTGGTGAGAAGTAAGTGTGTTTTGGGGAAGAAGTAAGGACATTTTGGGAAGAAGTAAGGTTGTTTGGGGAAGTAGTAAGGGTGTTTTCAGGAAGAGGTAAGGGTGTTTTGGGAAAAAGTACAGGTGCTTTGGCGAAGAAGTAAGGGGGTTTTGGGAAGAGGTAATGCTGTTTTGGGGAAGATGTTAGGGTGTTTTGGGAAAAAATAAGGTGTTTTGGGAAGAAGCAAGGGGGTTTTGTGGAAGAAGTAAGGATGTTTTGGGGAAGACAAGGTGTTTTCGGGAGAAGTAATTGTGTTTTTGGGAAGAAGTACGTTTTTTGGGGGGATGGAGTAAGGGTATTTTGAGGATGTTGTAAGGGTGTTAAGGGGAAAAGTAAGGGTGTTTTGGGAAGAAGTAACGGTGTTTGGGACAATAAGTATGGGTATTTTGGGAAGAAGTTAGGGTGTTTTGGGGAAGAGGTACGTTTTTGGGGGGGATGAAGTAAGGGTGCTTTGGGGACTTTCTAAGGGTGTTAGGGGGAGAATTAAGGGTGTTTTGGGAAGAAGCAATAGGGTTTTGGGAAGAAGTAGAGGTGTTTTGTGGAAGACAGAAGGGTGTTTGATGGAAAGGTAAGGGTGTTTTGGGAAAAACTAGGGATGTTTTGGGAAGAAGGGTGTTTTGGATAAAAGTAGGGATGTTTTGGGAAGAAGGGTGTTTTGGATAAAAGTAGGGGTGTTTTGGGAAGAAGTAAAGTTTTTTTGGGGAAGAAGTAAGTGTATATTTTGGAAGAAGTAAGGGTGTTTTGGGGAAGAATTGTACTTCAAGGCTTAAGATGTGAGAGCAAAATCTCTCTTAAAATATTTCTCTAACAAACACTGTCTGATTCTCTTTCTTTCTCCCACTAAAGCAATGCTACGTTTTGATAGTGAGACCAGTGGAAAACTAATACTATGTTTTGATAGTGAGACCAGTGGAAAAGCAATGCTACGTTTTGATAGTGAGACCAGTGGAAAAGCAATGCTACGTTTTGATAGTGAGACCAGTGGAAAAGCAATGCTACGTTTTGATAGTGAGACCAGTGGAAAAGCAATGCTACGTTTTGATAGTGAGACCAGTGGAAAAGCAATGCTACGTTTTGATAGTGAGACCAGTGGGGAAAGTGACAGTTGTTGGGTATAAAGGCCAGACAGATGAAATAGTTAAATCCATAAGCCAGACTGACAGAAGACAAACCATTTAGTAAAGATGTTCTTAGAGATATGATGTAATCATCAGCCAATCCGCTGTACTCACGCTCATAATCTTTAATGTTGATTGTATAAATGTTGTTCTCTACTCTGTGATAGTATAATCTCTCACTGCAGAAGAATTTGGATCTGATATTTCAGCATAATTCCCCAATACCATTGTCTAACACCTCAAACATGCAGTGCAGTAAAGTTTTGCCAATGACCAGTGTACTGTAACACAACATTCTCTATCCATGGCCTTGAAATGTAAGATACAACGTTGAAGCTTCCAAAAAATGTTTTACATTTGGCCCAAATCAGTTAACTCAATAAATTGGATGAACATTTTCAATAGCACTCCATAATGAGCCTACCCCAATTACAAATCAAAATGATTTCTTATCACTTTCAGGTTCATAAAAATTGATAATTGTTTACAGTGCTTCAGTCATCCAGTACAACAATACTGATCCCTTGTTGTAAGGGCAAAGTGATTCAACATGCTACTTGCATTAAAAAAAAAAATACTACCAAAAGCCAGGATGTCAAATTGATTACCATAAAACACGCTGATGGCAGCCAGGCAGGGATGTCTGTCGGCGGTGGGTTTTAAGGATTTGAAGGGCTAACGAGTGAAACTCTATAGTTTATAGCACTCAAGAAAATGGAACTCCCAATCAATAAATATCGAGTTCATTACCCTGAGAGGTGGAGAACCTTGTCTTGGCTTGCCAACATAACAAGTCTGTCCCAAATGGCAGCTTTTCCTATATAGTGCTTTACTTTTTGGCCATGACCTCTGGTTAAAAGTAATGCATTACATAGAGGATAGGATGCCATTGGGGGAAAAAATCATAAAGTGGATGATATACGGCTGATGCAGTAGGGCCTGACATTGGCTATAGTGACGCTAGAGCGCCCCCTAACCGTATAATGTGATACTGCAGAACAATATGATTAGGCTAGGCTCCTATCATGGGGATTAATGGTCAGAGAGATAGCCATCTCAGTGCATTGTCCTTTGTCCAGAATAAAAGTGGCAGGCAGAGAGTATTGAATTTCAACAATCCGCGTGTAGGCTACAAAAGCACAAGGCACTAGGCTAGATACTGTGTTGTATGCTGTGACTGACTGACTGACTGACTGACTGACTGACTGTCGTTTCAACTGTTGACAATTGGCATGTGAATGCCTACTGCCACCCCAAACTGTCATGGCAAAATGACATTAAAAAAAAGCTTAGAATATAAACATTTCATTTTTAGTCAGATATAAAAAAAAATGTAAAGTGCCATTTCCATGTAAGGCACTGGCACAGGAGGGTGATCACGAGGGTCTTAGAACGATGCAAAATTGGATCGACCCGTGTTGTACGCTGCAATTCATGGTCCACTGAAATATCTAAATCAATAGTCTACAGAATTCTGAGTCTGACACACAAACACAATAATCAACAACATAATGACAACCATCAGTAAATATCCTTCGCCCAAAATCACCCATGCAATAACAAACATATGGATCAAATAACTGTCATGAGGGCAAAGGTAGCACACAAGGAACAGACAGGTACATGGCACTTGACAGCGCCCTGATCATTTCCTGTGCAATCGTATAACGGATAAGGAAACCTACCGTCTGTCTGTGTTCTACGGCTCGGTAGCGAACTGCTTTGATTGTTTATTACGTGTTCGTCAATGAAAGGACAGGGCAGGTCCTAAATCCTATTCTCCGTTTGAGACGCGTTTAAACACGGGAGCATTGAGTGTAGCGTACCCCCCCTCTTGGTGCGTTTTGGTTCTATCTGAGTCTGTGTACGAGCGAGGGGTCCCATCTGGCTAATTATGTTATCGCTGTAAACCTGAGAGCTCGTGAAGGAGAGCTGGGAGAGAGTGGGGGAGGGAGCTGTCCCCTCTTCCTGGTGCTGAAATAGGATACACATGCACACCAGATTGAGTGGTCTCTCCTGTATGATCTCTCTCATTCATGTTTGTTTCCAACATCAACGTTGCTCGAATTAGGGATTTTTAAAAATGTGTTTATATTCATTCATTCATTCCCCCCAAAGACATGTAATTTTGTATAGAGGTAGTTGTTTTTATTTTGACCTCACGTGAGCGAATCCGTAACAGCATCCTAAACCAATAGCACGACAGAACGCATTTCTGTGAATTGAAGTGACGCGATGACGTGCACACTCCACTAGGTGTCGACATTTCACTAGTTTTACATAACTGTCAAACGATGACAAGAACATGCCAAATCATTGTTCATGATGAATTACCTTCTCATTACAAACGTTCACAAATTCCGCCTCTATAGTCCGAAACAACTGATGCTCATACGTTTTTTATTTCTCTCTCTATCTTTCTCAAACAGTCCAAATGCTTGTATTTCCATAACTTCAATGACTCAGAGGGGATGAACCACCAATATCAGATTTAATATTGCATCTTGGCTTGGGACTGCTCGTCCCCTAGATAGTAGCATAATACTGAGGCTGACACAGTGGTTGTGTCTGACCTGGTACCCTATTTACCTAGATAGTGTACCACCTTTGACCTTTGACCAGGGCAGTGGTACATGGACACTTTTCTACCCTACGCTGTAATCTCAGTCTCTGCATCCACAGCAACCATGTTGACATACAACTCATATAGACTAATGATGGTTATAAACATGTTGACATACAACTCATATAGACTGATGATGGTTATAAACATGTTGACATACAACTCATATAGACTAATGATGGTTATAAACATGTTGACATACAACTCATATAGACTGATGGTTATAAACATGTTGACATACAACTCATATAGACTAATGATGGTTATAAACATGTTGACATACAACTCATATAGGCTGATGGTTATTATCTGTACCAAAGGGAACTCATATAGACTGATGGTTATTATCTATACCAAAGGGAACTCATCAGAGTAGCCTACAATAGATAAGAGGAAACAACCCATTCTGCCTTTCTCGAGCGCAGATGGATCAGCTCTGTCAAAGCTGAATGACTACAGTTGGCTGAATAAAGTCCACAATAGACAACATAAGAATTTCAGTGAATTTAGTGCAACTTAAAAAATATATATAATGACAACATACTGTATGTATGTCAGAAACAGGACAAAATCCACACTGGATGCTTAGATATGCTGTATGAAAGAAATGGGGGTAGTGTTAAGTGTGGAGGCGAAGCGATTGAAGGTGAATATTCCTGGTGTTTGTGATGCCCACCGTTCAGACACGGTGGTGAGTGTGGTGATACAGAGGAGACACTGTCAGTCCTTTTTGAATTTTGAGTCAGAGACTCTACCAGACAAAGTCATGTTAGGATATCAGTTTTCCTGTTAAAGCTTTTGTGCAGAATCAACTGTGCTGTTTCAGGTGCAACGTTGATGGTCATGTTGCAGTCATGTGTAAGAGGGAGACTCCAATATGTGGGGAGTGTGCAGGAGGGCATGGGACAGAGGATTGTGTAGTTTTGGTGGATACAGTTGTGTGTGTCAACTGTAGGGGTGCCCATGTTGCTGGGGATCAGAAGTGTCCGGTGAGAGAGAGGCCTTTTCAGGTGTCTAGAGTCAGAGTAGTGCAGAAGGTGTCGTATGCTGAGGCAGGGAAGAAAGTAGAGGAGGATGGGTCAAGGGTCAAGGATCCTGAGAGGATCGCTGTGGGTAATACATCTGTGCCAGCACAGAGAAATAGACCAACGAGTGATGTTTGCTTCAGTAAGGTTGGCTTCTTAGCGTTCATAGCAATGGTTATCAACTGTACCACAGAAATGGAATGTAAATCACAGCAAATAGATGTTGTGGTGGCAGCTGCAGAGAAGTATTTGGGTATACGATATTCAACTCTTTTGTTTTCCCCTTTTGCATCACAAAGTACAATGGATTTATATTATAGTCCAGTTGGGGCCGATAGTGCAACATATTGGATGCCAACCGCCGTTAAACTCCAAAGAAGAAGAAGCTATACGCCATATCCGGCATGTCGCCAGTCCGTCTGAAATTACAGTCCGCCTCATTATCTTCAGCAGCGTGTGTAAGCAGCTAACTTCATGTTAGCACCGAACCTGTTGAAATTCACTTTCCGAACTTCAGTGTTTACTAGTGTTTATAGAAATATACCGGTTAGGGACAGTATACCAGTTGCAGAAAGAAGATACATGTCACACCAACCCAAGCGACTCTGCACAGAAAACATGTCTGGTAAAAGAATCGGAACCCATAACGGGACATTTCATTGTGATGAAGTGCTAGCCTGTTTCTTCCTTCACCAGCTCCCGGAGTACAAGGTGCATAACATTGATTTGTTCATATTTTGCAGGAAACTATATGGTTAATATTAATGCACGATTCAACGTTTCTTCCACCCCGGCAAAGACAAGAGTTCGCTAGCTAGTTAACTTTAGTATATTCTAAAGCCAGCTAGCTACTGCACTTATGGCATAAGCTCAGCCAGGTCAGCATTGCATAACGCCCCAAATGCATAACGTTCAAACAGATTGAATTTCATTAAACCACATGGTCCGCCCTCGCCACGATAAGACGCTGAATATTCGTGGGTGCATTCCTTTTTAGCTCGCCGGTCCGGCGGATTTTTTTTTCCAACTCCACCCAGCCGGTGCACCGTGCACGCTCGGATAGAACGATTGCACAGCACCTAATGTATTGGACATGAATGATATTTTAGAAATTTCTGCTGAATTTCCTATTTTTTTCAGGATGCTGAGATCGTCAGAACTCGGGACCCTGCAGAGCTCGCCAAGTGTGACATCGTGGTGGATGTGGGAGGAGAGTTTGACCCCAAGAAGCATCTATATGACCATCATCAGAGGTACAGTGGAACTAATCATTGGACGAAGGCTTCTTTACGGGGGAGTTTATTTAAATTAATATTTTATTTAACTAGACAAGTCAGTTAAGAACAAATTCTTATTTACAATGACGGCCTACCGGGGGACAGTGGGGGACAGTGGGTTAACTGCCTTGATTTGATTTGATTTGAACGACAGACTTTTACCTTGTCAGCTCGGGAATTCGATCCAGCAACCTTTCGGTTACTGGCCCAACACTCTAACCACTAGGCTACCTACCCCGGCTACCTGCCCCAGCCCCGGCTACCTGCCCCAGCCCCGGCTACCTACCCCAGCCCCGGCTACCTGCCCCGGCTACCTGCCCTGGCTACCTGCCCTGGCTACCTTCCCCAGCCCCGGCTACCTGCCCCCTGCTGCCTGCTACCCTGCTACCTTCCCCAGCCCCGGCTACCTGCCCCAGCCCGGCTACCTGCCCTGGCTGCCTGCCCCGGCTGCCCTGCCCTGCCCCGGCTACCAGCCCCGGCTACCAGCCCCGGCTACCAGCCCGGCTACCTGCCCCAGGCCCGGCTACCTGCCCCAGCCCCGGCTACCTGCCCCGGCTACCTGCCCCAGCCCCGGCTACCTGCCCCAGCCCCGGCTACCTGCCCCAGGCCCGGCTACCTGCCCCAGGCCCGGCTACTTTCCCCAGCCCCGGCTACCTGCCCCCTGTGCTTGTTTATGTTTATGTAAGAAGAAGACCACACCTGTGTGTAACGGAAAACCGCCGTCAGAAAAGTGTTGTCAGTGAAAAAATACTGTCGACTGCAACTGAGATAAAACCGGTTAAAACTGTAAGTTTTGTATTTTACGTTTGAAATGATTTTGATATGAAAGTAAAGAGCTATTTGTTTCTAGAACCGTATCGCAATTTGACAATGGATTCACGTGTAGATGGAGTATTTAGATGTTTTGTCTGCCAGGGCCGGTCTACCTCTGAAAAGAACATCGTGTCCTTGGCCCTTGAGGAGTAACGGTACGCTCCAGTATTACATACTGACTGATACCAACCACAAGCTGTAGTCTTAGAGCAACATGATTGCAGAGATGTGAATTTATAGAAGGCACACTGACGTCGCATATAAGAGAGTATTTTTTATGTGGCTAAATCTTGTCATCACATTAATGATTTATCAGTCAATTACCTGTCTGTCTACTGATTGGTATGGAAATGCCAGAGGTTTTTCCCCCCCAGCAGGTAGGAGAGAGAACTAAGCTTCTCCATCATTCTCCCCCTCCTCCCTTCCCTCCTCCCCCTCCCTCCTCCCTTCCCTCCTCCTCCTCCCTTCCCTCCTCCCCCTCCCTCCCTTCCCCTCCCTCCCTTCCCCTCCCTCCCTATCCCTTCCTTCCCTCCTCCCCCTCCCTCCCTATCCCTTTCTTCCCTCCTCCCCCTCCCTCCCTTCCCTCCTCCCCCTCCCTCCCTTCCCTTCTCCCCCCTCGCTTCCCTCCTCCCCTCCTTCCCTCCTCCCCCTCCCCCTCCCTTCCCTCCCTCCCCTATCCCTTCCTTCCCTCCTCCTCCCCCTCCCTCCCCGCCTCCCCTTCCCTCCCCCTCCCTCCCTTCCCTCCCCTTCCCTCCTCCCCCCCCTCCCTTCCCCTCCCTCCCCTATCCCATCCTTCCCTCCCCTCCCTCCCCGCCTCCCCTTCCCTCCCCTCCCTTCCCTCCTCCTCCCTCCTTCCCTCCTGATTTTATCTCTAGCTGCTATCTTAGGTGGCGCTAGCTAATGTTGACTATCTAGCAAAAACAACTAGCTTTTTAAACAAAATAATTGATACATGGAGTCATATAATCAATATAATATCGTCAATAATATGGCGATACTCTACTGTATCGATTCTGACCCATCCCGCATAGCAACACCCAGGCCCTCTGGCACCGCAAAAATCAAAGTAAGCCTGTTTTAGGCAGAGGGCATAAGGACAAGGGGTGGGGATGGGTTTATGGGAACAACATGGCAACAGCATGGGAACCTGTAACAACATGGTAACAGCATGGGAACCTGTAAAAACATGGTAACAACATGGCAACAACATGGTAACCTGAAACAACATGGTAACAACATGGGAACCTGTAACAACATGGTAACAACATGGTAACAACATGGGAACCTGTAACAACATGGCAACAGCATGGTAACGACATGGGAACCTGTAACAACATGGTAACAACATGGCAACAGCATGGGAACCTGTAACAACATGGCAACAGCATGGTAACAACATGGGAACCTGTAACAACATGGTAACAACATGGCAACAACATGGGAACCTGTAACAACATGGTAACAACATGGGAACCTGTAACAACATGGTAACAACATGGGAACAACATGGGAACCTGTAACAACATGGTAACAACATGGTAACAACATGGGAACCTGTAACAACATGGCAACAGCATGGGAACCTGTAACAACATGGTAACAACATGGTAACCTGTAACAACATGGTAACAACATGGGAACCTGTAACAACATGGTAACAACATGGGAACCTGTAACAACATGGTAACAACATGGGAACCGGTAACAACATGGGAACCTGTAACAACATGGTAACAACATGGGAACCTGTAACAACATGGCAACAACATGGGAACCTGTAACAACATGGCAACAACATGGTAACAGCATGGTAACCTGTAACATGGCAACAGCATGGTAACCTGTAACAACATGGCAACAGCATGGGAACCTGTAACATCATGGTAACCTGTAACATGGTAACAGCATGGGAACCTGTAACATCATGGTAACCTGTAACATGGTAACAGCATGGGAACCTGTAACATCATGGTAACACCATGGTAACAGCATGGTAACCTGTAACATGGCAACAGCATGGTAACCTGTAACAACATGGCAACAGCATGGGAACCTGTAACAACATGGGAACAACATGGGAACCTGTAACAACATGGCAACAGCATGGTAACAGCATGGGAACCGGTAACAACATGGTAACACCATGGTAACAGCATGGGAACCTGAAACAACATGGCAACGGCATGGGAACCTGTAACAACATGGTAACAACATGGTAACAACATGGTAACAACATGGTAACAACATGGTAACCTGTAACAACATGGTAACAACATGGGAACAACATGGTAACAACATGGTAACAGCATGGTAACAGCATGGGAACCTGTAACAACATGGCAACAACATGGTAACAACATGGTAACAACATGGTAACAGCATGGGAACCTGTAACAACATGGCAACAACATGGGAACCTGTAACAACATGGCAACAACATGGGAACCTGTAACAAAATGGTAACAACATGGCAGCAACATGGTAACAACATGGTAACCTGTAACAACATGGTAACAGCATGGGAACCTGTAATAACATGGTAACAACATGGGAACCTGTAACAACATGGTAACAACATGGTAACAACATGGGAACCTGTAACAACATGGCAACAGCATGGTAACAACATGGGAACCTGTAACAACATGGTAACAACATGGCAACAGCATGGGAACCTGTAACAACATGGCAACAGCATGGTAACCTGTAACAACATGGTAACAACATGGGAACCTGTAACAACATGGTAACAACATGGTAACCTGTAACAACATGGTAACAACATGGGAACCGGTAACAACATGGTAACAACATGGGAACCGGTAACAACATGGTAACAACATGGTAACCTGTAACAACATGGTAACAACATGGGAACCTGTAACAACATGGTAACAACATGGGAACCGGTAACAACATGGTAACAACATGGGAACCTGTAACAACATGGTAACAACATGGGAACCTGTAACAACATGGCAACAACATGGTAACAGCATGGTAACCTGTAACATGGCAACAGCATGGTAACCTGTAACAACATGGTAACAACATGGTAACAGCATGGGAACCTGTAACAACATGGTAACAACATGGTAACAGCATGGTAACCTGTAACATGGCAACAGCATGGTAACCTGTAACAACATGGTAACCTGTAACATGGTAACAGCATGGGAACCTGTAACAACATGGTAACCTGTAACATGGTAACAGCATGGGAACCTGTAACAACATGGCAACAACATGGGAACCTGTAACACCATGGTAACAGCATGGTAACAACATGGTAACAGCATGGGAACCTGTAACAACATGGTAACAACATGGTAACAACATGGTAACAACATGGTAACAACATGGTAACAGCATGGGAACCTGTAACAACATGGTAACAACATGGTAACAGCATGGGAACCTGTAACAACATGGTAACAACATGGTAACAACATGGTAACAACATGGTAACAGCATGGGAACCTGTAACAACATGGCAACAACATGGTAACAACATGGTAACAACATGGTAACCTGTAACAACATGGTAACAGCATGGTAACCTGTAACAACATGGTAACAACATGGTAACAACATGGCAGCAACATGGCAACAGGTAAAAACATGGCAAATGCAGAACACCAAGCTTCATACACGTCTGTTACGTTCAGTAGGTCACATGATTATGTAACATTTGGATAGAAATACATTTGTGTCAGACTGACAGACAGGCGGGTGATTGATTGCTCCACTGTGTCCTTCTCTTTTTGTCCATATTTAACTGCCATCTCTGTATAATTGATGCAGGGATTCCGTTGCTAGTTATCGACCGTGTGCCACACAGCATGCCACTCCAGTATCTGACGCTTGGCGCTCAGCGGGCAGCGGGGCTAGAAGTGGCACTAATGGCACCCTATTCCCTATATAGTGCACTACTTTATGTTAAAGCCCTATTTCTTATATAGTGCACTACTTTAGGCCAGAGCCCTATTCCCTATATATTGCACTACTTTAGACCAGAGCCCTATTCCCTATATAGTACACTACTTTAGACCAGAGCCCTATTCCCTATATAGTGCACTACTTTAGACCAGAGCACTATTCCCTATATAGTACACTACTTTAGGCCAGAGCCCTATTCCCTATATAGTGCACTACTTTAGACCAGAGCCCTATTCCCTATATAGTACACTACTTTAGGCCAGAGCCCTATTCCCTATATAGTGCACTACTTTAGACCAGAGCCCATAGTGCTAAGGGCCCATAAGTGCACTGTAGGGAATAGGGTGCCATTTGTCACGTTACCGTTGTCTCAATTAAGCCAGAATTAAATGACCACTGCAGGCCCCCCTGTTGTGAGGCACTCATCTCCTCACACGCTCAGTAGACACCTCCCTGGGTAGAGTTGATTGACATTATCAACTGAATGACATTATCAACTGAATGACATTATCAACTGAATGACATTATCAACTGGCCTACTAAAAATGAAAGGCAACACTTGTGTAGAGACATATCACTGAAAGCCAAGGAGTGTTCATTTGTTTTGAATTTTGACTGAAATGTTATTTTTCATTTACACTTAGCCTTTGCTGAAAGCACTGTCTTGCTCTAGGTAGCCAGCCGCAGGCGTCCAGAGTCCCTGGTGGGGATCGTTCTGATTTCATTTGTGTGTTCTGTTGTTCCTGTTCTGATCAGTCTGTATTGACAAGACTCTAGAGTCGTATTATCAATCTAATCTGTTGATCTCATTTTTATGTCTCTTTTTTAAATGAACCACATTGATTTAAATTGGATTTTAAATAGTCTATTAACCTATTTTTTTGGAAGAAGCAGAAGGATGCTTCCTCGGTTGATAACACATCTAGGCTACCTCTAGTTAATGTTACGTGAACATAAACTCGGATATGATCAGTACAATCACCAACAGCAAAACTATTTAACAAGTAGACTACTGCTTTACGTTTTAAATGACACTAATTCATTTGTCATAGATGGAACAGATATAATCATTTTCCTGCCTTTCACCACCTGATACTGTTTTCAATGAGCATCCAGACAGTTTTTAAAGACCGAGGTCACATCCTGCCGTTCACCTGATACTGTTTTCAATGAGCACCCAGACAGTCTTTAAAGACCGAGGTCACATCCTGCTGTTATCCTCCAGCCAGTCTTTAAAGACCGAGGTCACATCCTGCCGTTCACCACCTGATAAACTGTTTTCAATGAGCACCCAGACAGTTTTTAAAGACAGACATCACATCCTGCTGTTATTCTGCTGAAACCAAGAATGGTTGTGTTAGAGGAGACTCGCCTCAAGCCAAATAAACACTTGTCTGTCTTGTATAAAGTTGATGGACAATAAAGCTTTAGAGTTTAGATAAGTCTTTGTAAATGATGGGCGATCTGCTTTAGAATAGAATAAAGCTTTAGAATTTGAACGAGACAGAGTGAGTGATAGGTGGGTGTGCTGCTCTCTGTCCAGGACGTTTAGGGGCACATTCAGCAGCCTGTGTCCAGGACGTTTAGGGGCACATTCAGTAGCCTGTGTCCAGGACGTTTAGGGGCACATTCAGTAGCCCGTGTCCAGGACGTTTAGGGGTACATTCAGTAGCCTGTGTCCAGGACGTTTAGGGCACATTCAGTAGCCTGTGTCCAGGACGTTTAGGGGCACATTCAGTAGCCCGTGTCCAGGACGTTTAGGGGCACATTCAGCAGCCTGTGTCCAGGACGTTTAGGGGCACATTCAGCAGCCCGTGTCCAGGACGTTTGGGGCACATTCAGCAGCCTGTGTCCAGGACGTTTAAGGGCACATTCAGCAGCCTGTGTCCAGGATGTTTAGGGCACATTCAGCAGCCCGTGTCCAGGACGTTTAGGGGCACATTCAGCAGCCTGTGTCCAGGATGTTTAGGGCACATTCAGCAGCCCGTGTCCAGGACATTTAAGGGCACATTCAGCAGCCTGTGTCCAGGATGTTTAGGGCACATTCAGCAGCCTGTGTCCAGGACGTTTAGGGGCACATTCAGCAGCCTGTGTCCAGGACGTTTAGGGCACATTCAGCAGCCTGTGTCCAGGATGTTTAGGGCACATTCAGCAGCCCGTGTCCAGGACGTTTAGGGGCACATTCAGCAGCCTGTGTCCAGGACGTTTAGGGGCACATTCAGCAGCCTGTGTCCAGGATGTTTAGGGCACATTCAGCAGCCCGTGTCCAGGACATTTAGGGGCACATTCAGCAGCCTGTGTCCAGGATGTTTAGGGGCACATTCAGCAGCCTGTGTCCAGGATGTTTAGGGCACATTCAGCAGCCCGTGTCCAGGATGTTTAGGGGCACATTCAGCAGCCTGTGTCCAGGACGTTTAGGGCACATTCAGCAGCCTGTGTCCAGGACGTTTAGGGCACATTCAGTAGCCTGTGTCCAGGACGTTTAGGGCACATTCAGTAGCCCGTGTCCAGGATGTTTAGGGCACATTCAGCAGCCCGTGTTCAGGATGTTTAGGGGCACATTCAGCAGCCCGTGTCCAGGATGTTTAGGGCACATTCAGCAGCCCGTGTCCAAGTATCTGATGGTCCATAAACATGGGATTAGTATAATCATAGAGGTGGTAGATTATGCATGGAAAGGGGAGGGGGATATTTCTACAAGATGGAGACATAACATATTCATGTGTGCTGCTCTCTGCTTATCCAGGACCTTCTCTGAGACGTTCCACAGCCTGTGTCCAGAGAAGCCCTGGGTGACCAAGTTGAGCTCGGCCGGTTTGGTCTACCTTCATTTTGGCCGGAGGGTCCTGTCTCAGCTCACCTCCCTGAATGAAGGAGACAGACAGCTGGAGGTGCTCTATGATAAGGTGAGACTGTGGTGGTGGGGGGGGGGCTCCGTCCCTATTGATAACCTCTCTGCCATGTTCTCTGTTCTCTGTAGCTGTATGAGAACTAGGTGGATGTAATGTTCTCTGTTCTCTGTAGCTGTATGAGAACTAGGTGGATGTAACGTTCTCTGTTCTCTGTAGCTGTATGAGAACTAGGTGGATGTAATGTTCTCTGTATGAGAACTAGGTGGATGTAATGTTCTCTGTATGAGAACTAGGTGGATGTAACGTTTTCTGTATGAGAACTAGGTGGATGTAATGTTCTCTGTATGAGAACTAGGTGGATGTAACGTTCTCTGTATGAGAACTAGGTGGATGTTATGTTCTCTGTATGAGAACTAGGTGGATGTAACGTTCTCTGTATGAGAACTAGGTGGATGTAACGTTCTCTGTATGAGAACTAGGTGGATGTTCTGTTCTCTGTTCTCTCTGTAGCTGTATGAGAACTTGGTGGAGGAGGTGGATGCTGTGGACAACGGGATCTCCCAGTATGACGGAGAGGCTCGCTACGCTGTCTCTACCACTCTCAGCGCCCGCGTCGGACACCTTAACCCACGCTGGAACAGCAAGAGCCAGGACACCGAGGTCAGTCAATGTGTGGCGTGCCGTGTGTGTGGAAGTATAACCTATTAAAAGGGCTGAAAGACCAGGCTTCAGTCAGTACAGCTGTGTGTGTGTGTGTGTGTGTGTGTGTGTGTGTGTGTGTGTGTGTGTGAGACTATTAATATAGTCCCCTGTTAACACTTTGGTGTGGCGTCCAACCGGCGCCAGACAAGCTCAGAGATGTCAAGATTTGAGCTCTGCCAGTGTTTCTGAATAATTTTAAGGCCCTACCAGGCTGTCTGGTTGAATGAGTCTCTTCTTCCTGAGTCGATACTTCTGAATCTGACAGGGGGAAAACGTACCTTCTCGGTATACCACCACCACCACCACCACACACACACCACCACCACACACACACCACCGCCACCGTCATCATCATGCGGTTGGGTTTGTTTTGTTAGGTTCTAATTCTCAGAGTAATAAACTCAACGGACATTAGGAAAGCTTAACCAAGTTTATTCTTCCCAGAGGATCAATACATTAGACAAAACGTGTTTCCACCAGCACAGTATATAAACTCCAGTTAAATGCACTCCTCCTTCTCTCCAACCCTGACATCTGTTATGGTTCGACAGGAAGAGGAAGTGATAGGGTTAAACCATTCTTCCTCCCTTAAGGTGACCTGACCTCAACCCCCTTGATGCCTAATCCAAAGCTCTCTCCCCTTGTCAATGCCTTCCACACGTAATCGCTTCCAGGCACTCAATATTTCAATAGGATCCCTGACATAATGTAAAGGTTATACATTACCCTCTCTCCCTCAGTGACTTATCCTGACATAATGTAAAGGTTATACATTACCCTCTCTCCCTCAGTGACTTATCCTGACATAATGTAAAGGTTATACATTACCCTCTCTCCCTCAGTGACTTATCCTGACATAATGTAAAGGTTATACATTACCCTCTCTCCCTCAGTGACTTATCCTGACATAATGTAAAGGTTATACATTACCCTCTCTCCCTCAGTGACTTATCCTGACATAATGTAAAGGTTATACATTACCCTCTCTCCCTCAGTGACTTATCCTGACATAATGTAAAGGTTATACATTACCCTCTCTCCCTCAGTGACTTATCCTGACATAATGTAAAGGTTATACATTACCCTCTCTCCCTCAGTGACTTATCCTGACATAATGTAAAGGTTATACATTACCCTCTCTCCCTCAGTGACTTATCCTGACATAATGTAAAGGTTATACATTACCCTCTCTCCCTCAGTGACTTATCCTGACATAATGTAAAGGTTATACATTACCCTCTCTCCCTCAGTGACTTATCCTGACATAATGTAAAGGTTATACATTACCCTCTCTCCCTCAGTGACTTATCCTGACATAATGTAAAGGTTATACATTACCCTCTCTCCCTCAGTGACTTATCCTGACATAATGTAAAGGTTATACATTACCCTCTCTCCCTCAGTGACTTATCCTGACATAATGTCAAGGTTATACATTACCCTCTCTCCCTCAGTGACTTATCCTGACATAACGTCAAGGTTATACATTACCCTCTCTCCCTCAGTGACATATCCTGACATAATGTAAAGGTTATACATTACCCCCTCTCCCTCAAATCAAATTGTATTTGTCACATACACATGGTTAGCAGATGTTAATGCGAGTGTAGCGAAATGCTTGTGCTTCTAGTTCCGACAATGCAGTAATAACCAACAAGTAATCTAGCTAACAATTCCAAAACTACTACCTTATAGACACAAGTGTAAGGGGATAAAGAATATGTACATAAAGATATATGAATGAGTGATGGTACAGAGCGGCATCCCTCAGTGACTTAGATACAGTAGATGGTATTGAGTGCAGTGACTATACATATGAGATGAGTATGTAAACAAAGTGGCATAGTTAAAGTGGCTAGTGATACATGTATTACATAAAGATGCAGTAGATGATATAGAGTACAGTATATACGTATACATATGACATGAATAATGTAGGGTATGTAAACATTATATTAGGTAGCATTGTTTAAAGTGGCTAGTGATATATTTTACATCATTTCCCATCAATTCCCATTATTAAAGTGGCTGGAGTTGAGTCAGTGTGTCCTGGCATAATGCAGCCACTCAATGTTAGTGGTGGCTGTTTAACAGTCTGATGGCCTTGAGATAGAAGCTGTTTTTCAGTCTCTCGGTCCCAGCTTTGATGCACCTGTACTGACCTCGCCTTCTGACATAAAGATAGCGGGGTGAACAGGCAGTGGCTCCAAAACTACTCCCTTATGGTGGTTGTTGTCCTTGATGATCTTTATGGCCTTCCTGTGACATCGGGTGGTGTAGGTGTCCTGGAGGGCAGGTAGTTTGCCCCGGTGATGCGTTGTGCAGACCTCACTACCCTCTGGAGAGCCTTACGGTTGTGGGCGGAGCAGTTGCCGTACCAGGTGGTGATACAGCCCGACAAGATGCTCTCGATCTGTGCATCTGTAGAAGTTTGTGAGTGCTTTTGGTGACAAGCTCGAATTTCTTCAGCCTCCTGAGGTTGAAGACTCTACTGCAGCCACTTTTCACAATGCTGTCTGTGTGAGTGGACCAATTCAGTTTGTCTGTGATGTGAACGCCGAGGAACTTAAAACTTGTACTACGAATGTACTTCCGGCGCCGACAGAGATGGCCGCCACTTTAACTATTCCTAGGAAACTATGCAGTTTTTGTTTTTTTGTACGTGTTATTTCTTACACTAGTACCCCAGGTCATCTTAGGTTTCATTACATACAGCCGAGAAGAACTACTGAATATAAGATCAGCGTCAACTCACCATCAGTACGACCAAGAATATGTTTTTCGCGATGCGGATCCTGTGTTCTGCCTTACAACCAGTGTAACGGAGTGGATTACATGCAGTGACCCAAAAAAACGACTCCGAAAAAGAGGGAAACGAGGCGGTCTTCTGGTCAGACTCCGGAGACGGGCACACCGTGCACCACTCCCTAGCATTCTTCTTGCCAATGTCCAGTCTCTTGACAACAAGGTTGATGAAATCCGAGCAAGGGTAGCATTCCAGAGGGACATCAGAGACTGTAACGTTCTTTGCTTCACGGAAACATGGCTAACTGGAGAGACGCAATCCGAAGCGGTCCAGCCAGCGGGTTTCTCCACGCATCGCGCGGACAGAAACGAACATCTTTCTGGTAAGAAGAGGGGCGGGGGGCAGGTAGTTATGGCCAACGTGACATGGTGTGATGAAAGAAACATACAGGAACTCAAATCCTTCTGTTCACCTGATTTAGAATTCCTCACAATCAAATGTAGACCGCATTATCTACCAAGAGAATTCTCTTCGATTATAATCACAGCCGTATATATCCCCCCCAAGCAGACACATCGATGGCTCTGAACGAACTCTATTTAACTCTCTGCAAACTGGAAACGATTTATCCGGAGGCTGCATTCATTGTAGCTGGGGATTTTAACAAGGCTAATCTGAAAACAAGACTCCCTAAATTTTATCAGCATATCGATTGCGCAACCAGGGGTGGAAAGACCCTGGATCATTGTTACTCTAACTTCCGCGACGCATATAAGGCCCTGCCCCGCCCCCCTTTCGGAAAAGCTGACCACGACTCCATTTTGTTGATCCCTGCCTACAGACAGAAACTAAAACAAGAAGCTCCCACGCTGAGGTCTGTCCAACGCTGGTCCGACCAAGCTGACTCCACACTCCAAGACTGCTTCCATCACGTGGACTGGGAGATGTTTCGTATTGCGTCAGACAACAACATTGACGAATACGCTGATTCGGTGTGCGAGTTCATTAGAACGTGCGTTGAAGATGTCGTTCCCATAGCAACGATTAAAACATTCCCTAACCAGAAACCGTGGATTGATGGCAGCATTCGTGTGGAACTGAAGGCGCGAACCACTGCTTTTAATCAGGGCAAGGTGTCTGGTAACATGACTGAATACAAACAGTGCAGCTATTCCCTCCGCAAGGCTATCAAACAAGCTAAGCGCCAGTACAGAGACAAAGTAGAATCTCAATTCAACGGCTCAGACACAAGAGGCATGTGGCAGGGTCTACAGTCAATCACGGACTACAGGAAGAAACCCAGCCCAGTCACGGACCAGGATGTCTTGCTCCCAGGCAGACTAAATAACTTTTTTGCCCGCTTTGAGGACAATACAGTGCCACTGACACGGCCTGCAACGAAAACATGCGGTCTCTCCTTCACTGCAGCCGAAGTAAGACATTTAAACGTGTTAACCCTCGCAAGGCTGCAGGCCCAGACGGCATCCCCAGCCGCGCCCTCAGAGCATGCGCAGACCAGCTGGCCGGTGTGTTTACGGACATATTCAACCAATCCCTATACCAGTCTGCTGTTCCCACATGCTTCAAGAGGGCCACCATTGTTCCTGTTCCCAAGAAAGCTAAGGTAACTGAGCTAAACGACTACCGCCCCGTAGCACTCACATCCGTCATCATGAAGTGCTTTGAGAGACTAGTCAAGGACCATATCACCTCCACCCTACCTGACACCCTTGACCCACTCCAATTTGCTTACCGCCCAAATAGGTCCACAGACGATGCAATCTCAACCACACTGCACACTGCCCTAACCCATCTGGACAAGAGGAATACCTATGTGAGAATGCTGTTCATCGACTACAGCTCGGCATTCAACACCATAGTACCCTCCAAGCTCGTCATCAAGCTCGAGACCCTGGGTCTCGACCCCGCCCTGTGCAACTGGGTACTGGACTTCCTGACGGGCCTCCCCCAGGTGGTGAGGGTAGGCAACAACATCTCCTCCCCGCTGATCCTCAACACTGGGGCCCCACAAGGGTGCGTTCTGAGCCCTCTCCTGTACTCCCTGTTCACCCACGACTGCGTGGCCACGCACGCCTCCAACTCAATCATCAAGTTTGCGGACGACACAACAGTGGTAGGCTTGATTACCAACAACGACGAGATGGCCTACAGGGAGGAGGTGAGGGCCCTCGGAGTGTGGTGTCAGGAAAAAAACCTCACACTCAACGTCAACAAAACTAAGGAGATGATTGTGGACTTCAGGAAACAGCAGAGGGAACACCCCCCATCCACATCGATGGGACAGTAGTGGAGAGGGTAGCAAGTTTTAAGTTCCCGGCATACACATCACAGACAAACTGAATTGGTCCACTCACACAGACAGCATCGTGAGGAAGGCGCAGCAGCGCCTCTTCAACCTCAGGAGGCTGAAGAAATTCGGCTTGTCACCAAAAGCACTCACAAACTTCTACAGATGCACAATCGAGAGCATCCTGGCGGGCTGTATCACCGCATGGTATGGCAACTGCACCGCCCTCAACCGTAAGGCTCTCCAGAGGGTAGTGAGGTCTGCACAACGCATCACCGGGGCAAACTACCTGCCCTCCAGGACACCTACACCACCCGATGCTACAGGAAGGCCATAAAGATCATCAAGGACATCAACCACCCGAGCCACTGCCTGTTCACCCCGCTGTCATCCAGAAGGCGAGGTCAGTACAGGTGCATCAAAGCTGGGACCGAGAGACTGAAAACAGCTTCTATCTCAAGGCCATCAGACTGTTAAACAGCCACCACTAACATTGAGTGGCTACTGCCAACACACTGTCAATGACACTGACTCTACTCCAGCCACTTTAATCATGGGAATTGATGGGAAATTATGTAAATATATCACTAGCCACTTTAAACAATGCTACCTTATATAATGTTACTTACCCTACATTATTCATCTCATATGCATACGTAGATACTGTACTCTATATCATCGACTGCATCCTTATGTAATACATGTATCACTAGCCACTTTAACTATGCCACTTGGTTTACATACTCATCTCATATGTATATACTGTACTCGATATCATCTACTGTATCTTGCCTATGCTGCTCTGTACCATCACTCATTCATATATCCTTATGTACATATTCTTTATCCCCTTACACTGTGTATAAGACAGTAGTTTTTTTTGGAATTGTTAGTTAGATTACTTGTTCGTTATTACTGCATTGTCGGAACTAGAAGCACAAGCATTTCGCTACACTCGCATTAACATCTGCTAACCATGTGTATGTGACAAATAAAATTTGATTTGATTTGAACTTGCTACCCTCTCCACTACAGATTCCATCGATGTGGATGGGGGGGTGTTCCCTCTGCTGTTTCCTGAAGTCCACAATCATCTCCTTAGTTTTGTTGACGTTGAGTGTGAGGTTATTTTCCTGACACCACACTCCGAGGGCCCTCACCTCCTCCCTGTAGGCCTCGAGCTTGATGACGAGCTTGGAGGGCACTATGGTGTTAAATGCCGAGCTGTAGTCGATGAACAGCATTCTCACATAGGTATTCCTCTTGTCCAGATGGGTTAGGGCAGTGTGCAGTGTGGTTGAGATTGCATCGTCTGTGGACCTATTTGGGCGGTAAGCAAATTGGAGTGGGTCTAGGGTGTCAGGTAGGGTGGAGGTGATTTGGTCCTTGACTAGTCTCTCAAAGCACTTCATGATGACGGAAGTGAGTGCTACGGGGCGGTAGTCGTTTAGCTCAGTTACCTTAGCTTTCTTGGGAACAGGAACAATGGTGGCCCTCTTGAAGCATGTGGGAACAACAGACTGGGATAGGGATTGATCGAAAATGTCCGTAAACACACCAGCCAGCTGGTCTGCGCATGCTCTGAGGGCGCGGCTGGGGATGCCATCTGGGCCTGCAGCCTTGCGAGGGTTGACACGTTTAAATGTTTTCCTCACGTCGGCTGCAGTGAAGGAGAGTCAGCATGTTTTAGTTACGGGCCGTGTCAGTGGCACTGTATTGTCCTCAAAGCGGGCAAAAAAGTTATTTAGTCTGCCTGGGAGAAAGACATCCTGGTCCGTGATGGGGCTGGTTTTCTTTTTGTAATCCATGATTGACTGTAGACCCTGCCACATATCTCTGTGGAATAAAGGGGAATAAACTCTTATCGTCTGGCTCAGATGGGGAATGGGGAGGGCAGAGGGGGAATAAACTCTTATCGTCTGTCTCAGATGGGGAATGGGGAGGGCAGAGGGGGAATAAACTCTTATCGTCTGGCTCAGATAGGGAATGGGGAGGGCAGAGGGGGAATAAACTCGTTGTCCATCCATTTTCCTCCATTTCCCACACCTTTCTCAGACCAGGAGCACTTACTTATTACTCTGTGAGAGGCTGGTGGTCGGCTCTATTCATTCGTCCCTGGAAAGGCACTGTGGATTGTGACAGGCTGCGTTACTCAACGGCCCTGTGATTTCCTGATCCAATCCATTGTCACCTTGTCACTTTTTGATTGAAAAAAAAAGTTATATATTTTCCCTCCTGCCCTTCTCGTCCTGTCTCACCAAACTCTGAGCTGCTCACACTCACACACGTACCACACGCTCAGCCAGATGCTACGACATTACGGTGGTGATGTTAGTGGTGTGTGTGTGTGACGTCATTGCACGTGCTTTATTATGTTTGCGCTAGCGTGTGTGTGTGTGTGTGTGTGTGTGTGTGTGTGTGTGTGTGCTTGCACATCAGTGCCGTAAGTGGCAGCAGGAGTGTGTGAGAACAGTCAGTGAGGGAGAGACTGGCAGACTGACAAAGGGAGTGAGTGGTCAGTGAGGGAGACAGTCCAGTGAGGGAGAGACTGGGTGAGTGAGCCAGTGAGACTGACCAAGGGAGGACTGGGTGAGTGAGCCAGTGAGGGAGAGACTGGGTGACTGAGCCTGAGGGAGAGACTGGGTGAAAGTGAGCCAGTGAGGGAGTCTGGGTGAGTGAGGAGGGAGAGACTGACTGAGTGAGTCAGTCAGTCAGTGAGGGAGAGACTGAGTGAGTCAGTCAGTCAGTGAGGGAGAGACTGAGTGAGACTGTGTGTGTGTGTGTGTGTGTGTGTGCGTGCACATCAGTGCCGTAAGTGGCAGCAGGAGTGTGTGAGAACAGTCAGTGAGGGAGAGACTGATTGAGACTGACAAAGGGAGTGAGTCGGTCAGTGAGGGAGAGACTGAGTGAGTGAGCCAGTGAGTGAGTGAGCCAGTGAGGGAGAGACTGGGTGAGTGAGCCAGTGAGGGAGAGACTGAGTGAGTGAGCCAGTGAGGGAGAGACTGGGTGAGTGAGCCAGTGAGGGAGAGACTGGGTGAGTGAGCCAGTGAGGGAGAGACTGGGTGAGTGAGCCAGTGAGGGAGAGACTGGGTGAGTGAGCCAGTGAGGGAGAGACTGGGTGAGTGAGCCCAGTGAGGGAGAGACTGGGTGAGTGAGCCAGTGAGGGAGAGACTGGGTGAGTGAGCCAGTGAGGGAGAGACTGGGTGAGTGAGCCAGTGAGGGAGAGACTGGGTGGAGTGAGCCAGTGAGGGAGAGACTGGGTGAGTGAGCCAGTGAGGGAGAGACTGGGTGAGTGAGCCAGTGAGGGAGAGACTGGGTGAGTGAGCCAGTGAGGGAGAGACTGGGTGAGTGAGCCAGTGAGGGAGAGACTGGGTGAGTGAGCCAGTGAGGGAGAGACTGGGTGAGTGAGCCAGTGAGGGAGAGACTGAGTGAGTGAGCCAGTGAGGGAGAGACTGAGTGAGTGAGCCAGTGAGGGAGAGACTGAGTGAGTGAGCCAGTGAGGGAGAGACTGAGTGAGTGAGCCAGTGAGGGAGACCTTTAGCGACCTTTAGTTTTCCTTGTAGAAAAATGTTTATCTATCCTGTATTTACTCTAGCAGCTGTTGTTCTGTCCTTCATGTGCTGCAAGACTGCTGATATCTCCTGATGTCGTCTCCTCCTCCTGTCGTCTCCTCCTCATGTCGTCTCCTCCTCATGTCGTCTCCCCCTCATGTCGTCTCCCCCTCATGTCGTCTCCCCCTCATGTCGTCTCCCCCTCATGTCGTCTCCCCCTCATGTCGTCTCCCCCTCATGTCGTCTCCCCTCATGTCCCCCCTCATGTCGTCTCCCTCATGTCGTCTCCTCATGTCGCTCCCCTCATGTCGTCTCCCCCTCATGTCGTCGTCGTCTCCCCCTCATGTCGTCTCCCCTCATGTCGTCTCCCCCTCATGTCGTCTCCCCTCATGTCGTCGTCTCCCCCTCATGTCGTCGTCTCCCCCTCATGTCGTCGTCTCCCCCTCATGTCGTCGTCTCCCCCCATGTCGTCGCATGTCGTCGTCTCCCCCTCATGTCGTCGTCTCCCCTCATGTCGTCTCCCCCTCATGTCGTCGTCTCCCCCCTCATGTCGTCGTCTCCCCCTCATGTCGTCGTCATGTCGTCGTCTCCCCCTCATCATGTCTCCCCTCATGTCGTCTCCCCCCTCATGTCGTCGTCTCCCCTCATGTCGTCCCCCCTCATGTCGTCGTCTCCCCCTCATGTCGTCGTCTCCCCTCATGTCGTCTCCCCCCTCATGTCGTCGTCTCCCCCTCATGTCGTCGTCTCCCCCTCATGTCGTCGTCTCCCCCTCATGTCGTCGTCTCCCCCTCCTCATGTCGTCTCCTCATGTCGTCTCCTCCTGTCGTCTCCTCATGTCGTCTCCTCATGTCGTCTCCTCCTCCTGTCCTCCTGTCGTCTCCTCATGTCGTCTCTCTCATGTCGTCTCCTCCTGTCGTCTCTCCTCCTGTCGTCTCCTCCTCATGTCGTCTCCTCATGTCGTCTCCTCCTGTCGTCTCCTCATGTCGCTCTCCTCCTGTCGTCTCCTCATGTCGTCTCCTCCTCCTCCTGTCGTCTCCTCCTCATGTCGTCTCCTCCTCATGTCGTCTCCTCATGTCGTCTCCTCCTCCTCCATGTCGTCTCCTCCTGTCGTCTCCTCCTGTCGTCTCCTCATGTCGTCTCCTCATGTCTCCTCCTCCTGTCGTCTCCTCATGTCGTCTCCTCCTCCTCCTGTCGTCTCCTCCTGTCGTCTCCTCCTGTCGTCTCCTCCTGTCGTCTCCTCATGTCGTCTCCTCCTGTCGTCTCCTCATGTCGTCTCCTCCTCATGTCGTCTCCTCCTGTCATGTCGTCTCCTCCTGTCGTCTCCTCATGTCGTCTCCTCCTCCTCCTGTCGTCTCCTCCTGTCGTCTCCTCATGTCGTGTCGTCTCCTCCTGTCGTCTCCTCATGTCGTCTCCTCCTGTCGTCTCCTCATGTCGTCTCCTCCTCCTCCTGTCGTCCCCTCCTGTCGTCTCCTCCTGTCGTCTCCTCCTGTCGTCTCCTCCTCCTCCTGTCGTCTCATGTTGTGTATTTTAGGAGGGCTTCCATAAGGCTCTGGGCATGGTAGGAGCAGAGTTCCTGGACCGGATTGACTTCTACCAGAACTCCTGGCTTCCTGCCCGTGTGGTGGTGGAGGGAGCTGTACAGACGAGGAAGCAGGTACCTACCGTAGACATGCAGATATTCACTTTCACTAGGTAGCGGACAGGGTGGTGCTGTTCTGATGACATCCCCTGTCATGTTGCTTCTCTCCAGAACTACTTTGTCTGTTAAAACAAATGACATGTATGATACACGTGTAAATATGTGTAAATGCACGCGTAGTTACAGCGTAAATGCGCGCCTAGTTACGGGGTAAACGCGCGCCTAGTTACGGCGCAAACGCGCACGTAGGTTTAAGTGTAGTAACAATACACATATTAATGCAAAGTGTTAGCGTGAGACGTTATGAAATTGTAGGTATTGATTGATGCAGTGTGTGCGTCACAATAGGTATCGATCCCGTGTTTTAAGTTTACAAAGCACTTTGTGACCAGTGAATTCCTGAGTAAATGTGATTGATTTGTGTCCGTCCCCAGGTTGACCCCAGTGGCGAGATAGTGGTGTTTTCTCAGGGTGGTTGTCCCTGGAAGGAGCACCTGTTTTCCCTGGAGAAGGAGCTGAGCGTGGACACCTCCATTAAGTTTGTCCTCTACCCTGACCAGAACGGACAGTGGAGAGTCCAGTGTGTCCCAGCCGGTCTGCACACCTTCAATAACAGGTAGTGTACACTACCCGGATCGCCTTCAATAGCAGGTAGTGTACACTACCCGGATCGCCTTCAATAGCAGGTAGTGTACACTACCCGGATCGCCTTCAATAGCAGGTAGTGTACACTACCCGGATCGCCTTCAATAGCAGGTAGTGTACACTACCCGGATCGCCTTCAATAGCAGGTAGTGTACACTACCCGGATCGCCTTCAATAGCAGGTAGTGTACACTACCCGGATCGCCTTCAATAGCAGGTAGTGTACACTACCCGGATCGCCTTCAATAGCAGGTAATGTACACTACCCGGATCGCCTTCAATAGCAGGTAGTGTACACTACCCGGATCGCCTTCAATAGCAGGTAGTGTACACTACCCGGATCGCCTTCAATAGCAGGTAGTGTACACTACCCGGATCGCCTACAGTAGCAGGTAGTGTACACTACCCGGATCGCCTACAGTAGCAGGTAGTGTACACTACTTTAGTACACTACTTAGACTGTCCCTGTAGGAGAACCCTTTTTAGTTCCATTTAGAGCCCTCTTATGGTATGGAAAGGGTTCTACATGGAACCCAAAAGGGGTTCTCCTATGGGGATGTCTGAAGAACCCTTATGTTCAAGATAGAAACGTATTTTTTCTAAGACAGTGCTTTAGAGTTGACTATAGGTGTAGTGAACTAGTGGAGGGTCCAGTGTTTTCCTGTCCGACTACACACCTACATCTACCAATACATGTGGCGGCATGGTAGCCTAGTGGTTAGTGTTGGACTAGTAACCGGAAGGTTGCAAGTTCAAAGCCCCGAGCTGACAAGGTACAAATCTGTCTTTCTGCCCCTGAACAGGCAGTTAACCCACTGTTCCTAGGCCGTCATTGAAAATAAGAATTTGTTCTTAACTGACTTGCCTAGTTAAATAAAAGTTTAAAAAATATATTTTAAAAAAGTCAAATGGCTCCCTACTCCCTACATAGTGTGCACCTTTAATAGTCTACTCTACCTCTAGCTACGGGGAGGAACAGCTTCCTGAGTTGTCGGTTTGTAGCTAGGGGTAGGAACAGCTTCCTGGGTTGTAGGTTTGTAACTAGGGGGAGGAACAGCTTCCTGGGTTGTAGGTTTGTAGCTATGGGTAGGAACAGCTTCCTGAGTTGTAGGTTTGTAGCTAGGGGGAGGAACAGCTTCCTGAGTTGTAGGTTTGTAGCTACGGGTAGGAACAGCTTCCTGAGTTTTATAGCTTGTAGCTACAGGTAGGAACAGCTTCCTGAGTTGTAGGTTTGTAGCTAGGGGGAGGAACGGCTTCCTGAGTTGTCGGTTTGTAGCTAGGGGGAGGAACAGCTTCCTGAGTTGTAGGTTTGTAGCTAGAGGGAGGAGCAGCTTCCTGAGTTGTAGGTTTGTAGCTACGGGTAGGAACAGCTTCCTGGGTTCTAGGTTTGTAGCTAGGGGTAGGAACAGCTTCATGAGTTGTCGGTTTGTAGCTAGGGGTAGGAACAGCTTCCTGGGTTGTAGGTTTGTAGCTAGGGGGAGGAACAGCTTCCTGAGTTTTGTAGCTAGGGGTAGGAGCAGCTTCCTGAGTTGTAGGTTTGTAGCTAAGGGGAGGAACAGCTTCCTGAGTTGTCGGTTTGTAGCTAGGGGGAGGAACAGCTTCCTGAGTTGTAGGTTTGTAGCTAGAGGGAGGAGCAGCTTCCTGAGTTGTAGGTTTGTAGCTACGGGTAGGAACAGCTTCCTGGGTTCTAGGTTTGTAGCTAGGGGTAGGAACAGCTTCCTGAGTTGTAGGTTTGTAGCTAGGGGGAGGAACAGCTTCCTGGGTTGTAGGTTTGTAGCTAGGGGGAGGAACAGCTTCCTGAGTTTTGTAGCTAGGGGTAGGAACAGCTTCCTGAGTTGTAGGTTTGTAGCTAGGGGAGGAGCAGCTTCCTGAGTTGTAGGTTTGTAGCTACGGGTTGTAGGAACAGCTTCCTGGGTTCTAGGTTTGTAGCTAGGGGTAGGAACAGCTTCCTGAGTTGTAGGTTTGTAGCTAGGGGGAGGAACAGCTTCCTGGGTTGTAGGTTTGTAGCTAGGGGAGGAACAGCTTCCTGAGTTTTGTAGCTAGGGGTAGGAACAGCTTCCTGAGTTGTAGGTTTGTAGCTAGGGGAGGAACAGCTTCCTGAGTTGTAGGTTTGTAGCTAGGGGAGGAACAGCTTCCTGAGTTGTCGGTTTGTAGCTAGGGGTAGGAACAGCTTCCTGGGTTCTAGGTTTGTAGCTAGGGGAGGAACATCTTCCTGGGTTGTAGGTTTGTAGCTAGGGGAGGAACAGCTTCCTGGGTTGTAGGTTTGTAACTAGGGGGAGGAACAGCTTCCTGGGTTGTAGGTTTGTAGCTAGGGGAGGAACAGCTTCCTGAGTTGCAGGTTTGTAGCTAGGGGTGGAACAGCTTCCTGAGTTGTAGGTTTGTAGCTAGGGGTAGGAACAGCTTCCTGGGTTCTAGGTTTGTAGCTAGGGGTAGGAACAGCTTCCTGGGTTCTAGGTTTGTAGCTAGGGGTAGGAACAGCTTCCTGAGTTGTCGGTTTGTAGCTAGGGGAGGAACAGCTTCCTGAGTTGTAGGTTTGTAGCTAGGGGGAGGAACAGCTTCCTGAGTTTTTGTAGCTAGGGGGAGGAACAGCTTCCTGAGTTGTAGGTTTGTAGCTAGGGGGAGGAGCAGCTTCCTGAGTTGTAGGTTTGTAGCTACGGGTAGGAACAGCTTCCTGGGTTCTAGGTTTGTAGCTAGGGGTAGGAACAGCTTCCTGAGTTGTAGGTTTGTAGCTAGGGGGAGGAACAGCTTCCTGGGTTGTAGGTTTGTAGCTAGGGGGAGGAACAGCTTCCTGAGTTTTGTAGCTAGGGGTAGGAACAGCTTCCTGAGTTGTAGGTTTGTAGCTAGGGGAGGAACAGCTTCCTGAGTTGTAGGTTTGTAGCTAGGGGGAGGAACAGCTTCCTGAGTTGTAGGTTTGTAGCTCGGGGGAGGAACAGCTTCCTGAGTTGTCGGTTTTTAGCTAGGGAGAGGAACAGCTTCCTGAGTTGTCAGTTTGTAGCTACGGGTAGAAACAGCTTTCTGAGCTGTAGCTTGTAGCTAGGGTTCTGACGATCATGGAATTTTGAATGGTAGTTATTTTTTGCAGACACTTTCTTCTCTCGTTTGCTCCTGAAGGCATCTGCTGCCATTTAAATACAATGAATAGAAGGGGGGTCCCTATTCAAGAATGTTGTCATAATGGGTGGACTGGTATACTCTCCTAGGTATCATTTAATGTCAGACCATCACGTTTGTGATTCACACAGACAGAAAATACAGACGGACAGACTCTCTCTCCCCTGCTGATTGGCTGGGTGTCACTAGGTAAAACAGCCCTCTGCTGATTGGCTGTGGTCACTAGGTTAAAGAGCCCTCTGCTGATTGGCTGTGGTCACTAGGTAAAACAGCCCTCTGCTGATTGACTGGGTTTGTCACTAGGGGTAAACAGCTCTGCTGATTGGCTGTTTGTCACTAGGTTAAAGAGCCCTCTGCTGATTGGCTGTGGTCACTAGGTAAAACAGCCCTCTGCTGATTGACTGGGTGTCACTAGGTAAAACAGCCCTCTGCTGATTGGCTGTGGTCACTAGGTTAAAGAGCCCTCTGCTGATTGGCTGGGGTCACTGGATTAGGAACAGCTCTGCTGATTGGCTGTGTCACTAGGTTAAAGAGTCCCTGCTGATTGGCTGGGTTCACTAGGGAAAACAGCCCTTGCTGATTGGCTGGGGTCAGCTAGGTAAAACAGCTATTTGTAGCTAGGGGTCACTAGGAAAGAGCCCTCTGCTGATTGGCTGGGGTCACTAGGTTAAAGAGTCCTCTGCTGATTGGCTGGGGTCACTAGGTTAAAGAGCCCTCTGCTGATTGGCTGGGGTCAATAGGTAAAAGAGCCCTCTGCTGATTGGCTGGGGTCAATAGGTAAAAGAGCCCTCTGCTGATTGGCTGGGGTCATTGGTAAAACAAAGCAATGGAACAAATATCATCTCATGTTGTTGATAACCCATGAGGAAAATATCAACCTATGTTTTGATATGCAACTATATTCTAATACAGACTGCTGAATGTTTAGTTATTTTATTATCATAGTTATCATAGTTCTGGTTTGAAAGGTGTATTTGGAGTACACACACACACACACACACACACAATGTGTACATTTATAAACTGTGCACACATCTGTGTTCTCCCCTCTAGCAGAAATCACACTTACAGTTTCCAATCAGTTATTTGTGGATAAGTAATTATTTTCAGGGGATTATTTTAGTATGTAATTTACAATGCAATTCTGAAGTGGATTGCTTCTCCCGCAGGTCAAAAGGATAATGGTAATGGATGAAATTATGTAGAAGTCAAAAGGATAATGGTAATGGATGAAATTATGTAGAAGTCAAAAGGATAATGGTAATGGATGAAATTATGTAGAAGTCAAAAGGATAATGGTAATGGATGAAATTATGTAGAAGTCAAAAGGATAATGGTAATGGATGAAATTATGTAGAAGTCAAAAGGATAATGGTAATGGATGAAATTATGTAGAAGTCAAAAGGATAATGGTAATGGATGAAATTATGTAGAAGTCAAAAGGATAATGGTAATGGATGAAATTATGTAGAAGTCAAAAGGATAATGGGGTGACTGTTCATCATGGGGGGTGACTGTTCATCATGGGGGGGACTGTTCATCATGGGGGGGACTGTTCATCATGGGGGTGACTGTTCATCATGGGGGGGGATGACTGTTCATCATGGGGGGTGACTGTTCATCATGGGGGGGACTGTTCATCATGGGGGTGACTGTTCATCATGGGGGTGACTGTTCATCATGGGGGGTGACTGTTCATCATGGGGGGTGACTGTTCATCATGGGGGGTGACTGTTCATCATGGGGGGTGACTGTTCATCATGGGGGGTGACTGTTCATCATGGGGGGGTGACTGTTCATCATGGGGGGTGACTGTTCATCATGGGGGTGACTGTTCATCATGGGGGGTGACTGTTCATCATGGGGGGTGACCGTTCATCATGGGGGGTGACTGTTCATCATGGGGGGTGACCGTTCATCATGGGGGGTGACCGTTCATCATGGGGGTGACCGTTCATCATGGGGGGGGGGACCGTTCATCATGGGGGGTGACCGTTCATCATGGGGGGTGACCGTTCATCATGGGGGGGTGACCGTTCATCATGGGGGGGGGGGGGTGACCGTTCATCATGGGGGGTGACCGTTCATCATGGGGGTGACCGTTCATCATGGGGGGTGACCGTTCATCATGGGGGGTGACCGTTCATCATGGGGGTGACCGTTCATCATGGGGGGTGACCGTTCATCATGGGGGGTGACCGTTCATCATGGGGGGGATGACCGTTCATCATGGGGGGTGACCGTTCATCATGGGGGTGACCGTTCATCATGGGGGGTGACCGTTCATCATGGGGGTGACCGTTCATCATGGGGGTGACCGTTCATCATGGGGGGGGGTGACCGTTCATCATGGGGGGTGACCGTTCATCATGGGGGGTGACTGTTCATCATGGGGGTGACCGTTCATCATGGGGGGTGACTGTTCATCATGGGGGGTGACCGTTCATCATGGGGGGTGACTGTTCATCATGGGGGGTGACTGTTCATCATGGGGGGTGACCGTTCATCATGGGGGTGACTGTTCATCATGGGGGTGACTGTTCATCATGGGGGTGACTGTTCATCATGGGGGTGACCGTTCATCATGGGGGTGACTGTTCATCATGGGGGGACTGTTTATCATGGGGTATATGTGACTGTTCATCATGGGGGTGGGGGGTGACTGTTCATCATGGGGGGTGACTGTTCATCATGGGGGGTGACTGTTCATCATGGGGGGTGACTGTTCATCATGGGGGTGACTGTTCATCATGGGGGGTGACCGTTCATCATGGGGGGTGACCGTTCATCATGGGGGTGACTGTTCATCATGGGGGGTGACTGTTCATCATGGGGGGTGACCGTTCATCATGGGGGTGACCGTTCATCATGGGGGGTGACCGTTCATCATGGGGGGTGACCGTTCATCATGGGGGGTGACCGTTCATCATGGGGGTGACCGTTCATCATGGGGGGTGACCGTTCATCATGGGGGGTGACCGTTCATCATGGGGGACCGTTCATCATGGGGGGTGACCGTTCATCATGGGGGGTGACCGTTCATCATGGGGGACCGTTCATCATGGGGGGTGACCGTTCATCATGGGGGGGGTGACCGTTCATCATGGGGGTGACCGTTCATCATGGGGGTGACCGTTCATCATGGGGGGTGACTGTTCATCATGGGGGTGACTGTTCATCATGGGGGGTGACTGTTCATCATGGGGGTGACTGTTCATCATGGGGGGTGACTGTTCATCATGGGGGTGACTGTTCATCATGGGGGGTGACTGTTCATCATGGGGGGGTGACTGTTCATCATGGGGGTGACCGTTCATCATGGGGTGTTGACTGTTCATCATGGGGGGTGGTATATGTTGACTGTTCATCATGGGGCGGTGACTGTTCATCATGGGGGGTGGTATATGTTGACTGTTCATCATGGGGGGTGGTATATGTTGACTGTTCATCATGGGGGGTGGTATATGTTGACTGTTCATCATGGGGTGTTGACTGTTCATCATGTTTCAGGTCCTGGACGTTTCAGGTACTGTGTCATACTGTAGGTTTAAAGTACATTTGTAGTGAGAGGACATCACTTCTCCTCAGTAGCTGCTCTTCATCCCGTTCCTGTGCAGTTTTCTGTGCGTAAATAAACCCTGTTAGTTTAAAGCCCATTTAGTGCCTTGTAAAAGGTGAGAGGGGATTGAATGACCGGGGGGTTGAGGAACATAAGGCACATCTCTAGGCTTCAAAAGTCAGCTGCATGGTCTCCGTTCTCTCTCTCTTACCCATCTCCTCCCTCTCTCTCCACTCCAGTGAGGAATCTCATTAGAATTGGTTTTCCACTAGGATGAGCCGACACCTGACAGTGGGAAGAATAGGAGGTTGTATGAGATGCTGCTAAGCTTTCCATTTAGTTCAATGTTATGCGTAGTGTAGATGCTGACAATGCCTAACAACCAGACCTGTATTTAAATACTATTTCAAATTATTCATATATTTTTTTAGCTGGGCTTGGCTGCGTTTTTGCCTGGCGAATTGGAACCAATAGAAAAATCGCAAAACTGCAACCCCCCCCACCCATATGACACTTTCGACAGGCTAGAGTAAATGCTGAAAGATTTGGAATAAGAGCATGAACCCTGGCCCGCTGACACCATGCCTCCCCAGATGGCTGTGTCGGAGGGAGGAGGAATGAGGGTCGAGGGACGGGAACATGTTGGTGGATTGAAACGCAGCCTGTGGATCCAGATGGCAGCGCTTGAGGGAAGCATGATTCTCCCAGCAAGTAGCTGCTGCCGGATCCACTCCTGCAGAATAACAGGAAGAGTGTTGTTATCACCTGTGTCTCGAGTACGTAAACACCACCTGCGTAGAATAGACTATTTTTATCACTGCTCATCGCACCAGGAAATGTGAGCAGAGTTGGTTCTTCTGTTCTCGTGCATGTTGGAGAGAGAGGGAAGATAAAGTAGTCATTTTGCAGGATTGGGGTACATTTTTTGTTTAATCAGCAATCAAGGAATTTATTTTCAGTATTTTTAGTTCACATTCTGAAGTGTGAAATGCAATTTATGAATTTCAAGTCATTTCTTTGCTAAGTCCTATAATGTCATACAATTTGATTTGGTTATTTTAAATTTTTACCTATAAAATTAAAGATTATTCACCTGTGGTCTTTCTGTAGGGATACTATTAAAATAACAGTATTGTCAGTTATCCAGAGAGGACTGGGTTTTGTTTTTTGATATCTCACTGGTTCTCTTTCACCACTTTACACAGTGTGTGTAAAGGGACAGTGATGGGGACATTGCCCTGCCTTGGGTGCTGTCTGTCAGATGACACGTTAAACCGATGTCCTGACATGGAACCTACCATAAGAGTAGGGGTGGTAACCTCCAGTGTTCTGGCTAAATTCCATCATGGCCACCTAATTACCCCCACCCCTCCTCCGATTCCCAATTGGTGTATATCGCTCCTCACCTCTCGACCTGATAGCTGCTGTGTGGTAAGTGTTCTGGCACAAAATGGCTGCCATGGCATCACCCAAGTGGGTGCTACACATTGAGGGTAGATGCGGTGAGTTTCTCCCCCTACTATGTAAAGCGCTTTGAGCATCTACTGTAGGTGGAAAAGCGTTATGTAAATGAAGTCTGTTAGTAATAGTCCATAGCCTATCTAGTGCAGACGGAGGGTGTCGTTGACTCACGAACTCAACCAGTGACATATTTCAATATAACACCTTGTCTGTCATGTATAAACGCCACTTGTCTAAAATTGCAACAGAAGGCACCGAATAAGATGAAGAAGTGCACGATGGTTGCTAGAAATAAGAGGTTTCTTCCCAACCTTATTCTCTCTACAGGGCACTCCCTTTCACCAGAGCACAATGGATAGCCCAGTGGTTAGAGGCAGGTAGCCCAGTGGTTAGAGGCAGGTAGCCCAGTGGTTAGAGGCAGGTAGCCCGGTGGTTAGAGGCATGTAGCCCGGTGGTTAGAGGCAGGTAGCCCAGTGGTTAGAGGCATGTAGCCTGGTTAGGCAGGTAGCCCAGTGGTTAGAGGCAGGTAGCCCGTGGTTAGAGGCAGGTAGCCCAGTGGTTAGAGGCAGGTAGCCCAGTGGTTAGAGGCAGGTAGCCCGGTGGTTAGAGGCAGGTAGCCCGGTGGTTAGAGGCAGGTAGCCCGGTGGTTAGAGGCATGTAGCCTGGTGGCGGTGGTTAGAGGCAGTGGTTAGCCCGGTGGTTAGAGGCAGGTAGCCCGGTGGTTAGAGGCAGGTAGCCCGGTGGTTAGGGCAGGTAGCCCGGTGGTTAGAGGCAGGTAGCCCAGGTGGTTAGAGGCAGGTAGCCCGGTGGTTAGAGGCAGGTAGCCCGGTGGTTAGAGGCAGGTAGCCCGGTGGTTAGAGGCAGGTAGCCCGGTGGTTAGAGGCAGGTAGCCCGGTGGTTAGAGGCAGGTAGCCCGGTGGTTAGAGGCATGTAGCCTGGTGGCAGGTAGCCCGGTGGCAGGTAGCCCGGTGGTTAGAGGCAGGTAGCCCGGTGGTTAGAGGCAGGTAGCCCGGTGGTTAGAGGCAGGTAGCCCGGTGGTTAGAGGCAGGTAGCCCGGTGGTTAGAGGCATGTAGCCTGGTGGCAGGTAGCCCGGTGGTTAGAGGCCGGTAGCCCAGTGGTTAGAGGCAGGTAGCCCGGTGGTTAGAGGCAGGTAGCCCGGTGGTTAGAGGCAGGTAGCCCGGTGGTTAGAGGCAGGTAGCCCGGTGGTTAGAGGCAGGTAGCCCGGTGGTTAGAGGCAGGTAGCCCGGTGGTTAGAGGGTTAGAGGCATGTAGCCCGGTGGTTAGAGGGTAGCAGGTAGCCCGGTGGTTAGAGGCATGTAGCCTGGTGTAGCCTGGTGGCAGGTAGCCCGGTGGTTAGAGGCAGGTAGCCCAGTGGTTAGAGGCAGGTGGTTAGAGCCCGGTGGTTAGAGGCAGGTAGCCCGGTGGTTAGAGGCAGGTAGCCCGGTGGTTAGAGGCAGGTAGCCCGGTGGTTAGAGGCAGGTAGCCCGTGGTTAGAGGCAGGTAGCCCAGTGGTTAGAGGCAGGTAGCCCGGTGGTTAGAGGCAGGTAGCCCGGTGGTTAGAGGCAGGTAGCCCGGTGGCAGGTAGCCCGGTGGTTAGAGGCAGGTAGCCCGGTGGTTAGAGGCAGGTAGCCCGGTGGTTAGAGGCAGGTAGCCCGGTGGTTAGAGGCATGTAGCCTGGTGGCAGGTAGCCCGGTGGTTAGAGGCCGGTAGCCCAGTGGTTAGAGGCAGGTAGCCCGGTGGTTAGAGGCAGGTAGCCCGGTGGTTAGAGGCAGGTAGCCCGGTGGTTAGAGGCAGGTAGCCCGGTGGTTAGAGGCAGGTAGCCCGGTGGTTAGAGGCAGGTAGCCCGGTGGTTAGAGGCAGGTAGCCCGGTGGTTAGAGGCATGTAGCCTGGTGGCAGGTAGCCCGGTGGTTAGAGGCAGGTAGCCCGGTGGTTAGAGGCAGGTAGCCCGGTGGTTAGAGGCAGGTAGCCCGGTGGTTAGAGGCAGGTAGCCCGGTGGTTAGAGGCAGGTAGCCCGGTGGTTAGAGGCAGGTAGCCCGGTGGTTAGAGGCAGGTAGCCCGGTGGTTAGGGCAGGTAGCCTGGTGGCAGGTAGCCCGGTGGTTAGAGGCAGGTAGCCCGGTGGTTAGAGGCAGGTAGCCCGGTGGTTAGAGGCAGGTAGCCCGGTGGTTAGAGGCAGGTAGCCCGGTGGCAGGTAGCCCGGTGGTTAGAGGCAGGTAGCCCGGTGGTTAGAGGCAGGTAGCCCGGTGGTTAGAGGCAGGTAGCCCGGTGGTTAGAGGCAGGTAGCCCGGTGGTTAGAGGCAGGTAGCCCGGTGGTTAGAGGCAGGTAGCCCGGTGGTTAGAGGCAGGTAGCCCGGTGGTTAGAGGCAGGTAGCCCGGTGGTTAGAGGCATGTAGCCTGGTGGTTAGAGGCAGGTAGCCCGGTGGTTAGAGGCAGGTAGCCCGGTGGTTAGAGGCAGGTAGCCCGGTGGTTAGAGGCAGGTAGCCCGGTGGTTAGAGGCAGGTAGCCCGGTGGTTAGAGGCAGGTAGCCCGGTGGTTAGAGGCAGGTAGCCCGGTGGTTAGAGGCAGGTAGCCCGGTGGTTTAGAGGCAGGTAGCCCGGTGGTTAGAGGCAGGTAGCCCGGTGGATAGAGGCAGGTAGCCCGGTGGATAGAGGCAGGTAGCCCAGTGGATAGAGGCAGGTAGCCCGGTGGATAGAGGCAGGTAGCCCGGTGGATAGAGGCAGGTAGCCCGGTGGTTAGAGGCAGGTAGCCCGGTGGTTAGAGGCAGGTAGCCCGGTGGTTAGAGGCAGGTAGCCCGGTGGTTAGAGGCAGGTAGCCCGGTGGTTAGAGGCAGGTAGCCCGGTGGTTAGAGGCAGGTAGCCCGGTGGTTAGAGGCAGGTAGCCCGGTGGTTAGAGGCAGGTAGCCCGGAGGCAGGTAGCCTGGTGGCAGGTAGCCCGGTGGTTAGAGGCAGGTAGCCCAGTGGATAGAGGCAGGTAGCCCAGTGGATAGAGGCAGGTAGCCCGGTGGATAGAGGCAGGTAGCCCGGTGGTTAGAGGCAGGTAGCCCGGTGGTTAGAGGCAGGTAGCCCGGTGGTTAGAGGCAGGTAGCCCGGTGGTTAGAGGCAGGTAGCCCGGTGGTTAGAGGCAGGTAGCCCGGTGGTTAGAGGCAGGTAGCCTGGTGGCAGGTAGCCTGGTGGTTAGAGGTAGCCCGGTGGTTAGGCAGGTAGCCCGGTGGTTAGAGGCAGGTAGCCCGGTGGTTAGAGGCAGGTAGCCCGTGGATAGAGGCAGGTAGCCTGGTGGATAGAGGCAGGTGGATAGAGGCAGGTAGCCTGGTGGATAGAGGCAGGTAGCCCGGTGGTTAGAGGCGCAGGTAGCCCGGTGGTTAGAGGCGCAGGTAGCCCGGTGGTTAGAGGCGCAGGTAGCCCGGTGGTTAGAGGCGCAGGTAGCCCGGTGGTTAGAGGCGCAGGTAGCCCGGTGGTTAGAGGCAAAGGTAGCCCGGTGGTTAGAGGCGCAGGTAGCCCGGTGGTTAGAGCGTTGGACTAGTAACTAGAAAGGTTGCTGGATCGAGTCCACGAGCTGACAAGGTAAAAAAAATCTGTCGTTCTGCCCCCTGAGCCGTTAAACCCACTGTTTCCCCGGTCCAGGAAGACGTGGTTGTCGATTTTTAAGGCAGCCCCACCTCGCACCTCTCTGACTCAGAGGGGTTAAATGCCTCAGACACATTTCAGTTGTACAACTGACTAGGTATCCCCCTTTCCTGGTCAAAAGTAGTGCACGGAATAGGGTTCCATTTGGGACAAATGCATGATGGTTGATTTTTAGAAATGAGCAAAAAACAGGTGGTATTTCAGGGGATCTGCTGCTTTGATCCATTTGGCAGACTAATATTTGTGCAGCTGATTTGTTAATGGGTCTTCAGAATCAGTCTCACTCTTTCATTCAGAAACGTTTTGGTGCCAATTGCCCCTCTTCCTACTTATTATTATTGTTCCAGTCTACTTTTCCTTTGCTGTGTCTGTTCTGAGAATACGGTCCAGTTATTCCGTGGAATTATTCAAGGTTATAAGGATTCGCTGCTCAAAGCCTACTAGATTATCTTTTGTGAATTATTATTATTATTAATCAGAAGTAAAATGGTGTCAAAATTCATGAAATCAAGCAGGTGCCCTAGTTACCATTTTTCCTGAATGAATTCAAACCCTTCTTCATCCTTAGCGACCTCCATCCTCCCTTCACACTTGACTTGTTCCTGCTTGTTCCTGCTCGTCTTTCCTCCCTCTTGTGAGATTGGATATTGACTGAGAGAGCACCGTGTCACATTCCCCTCCACCCAATTTCCATCTGTCCTCTTCTACCTTATTAGTCCCTTTTCACACCTCAACAGATTCTCAAGAGGTTTCCAGAGAATATCCTCGGCTATATCTTTTTTTAAATAATGTGAACTACTGCTACTGAAGGTAATGCACGACACTGGCCCGACAGTTGCCCCTAATGTTATATAGATATATATATATTTTTTGAGCAGTGTATATATACATACACACACACACAAGATCAGGGATTCCCAAACTCCCTGGGCCTACCCTGGGAGCACATTTTGCCATAGCACTAGACAGCCGATTCAAATAAGTGAGTTAAGATTTGATTATTTTTAATCCACTGGTCTAGAGCTGTGTACTGTTACAGAATGGGGATTAGATGTTAGAGCTCTGTACTGTTACAGAATGGGGATTAGATGTTAGAGCTCTGTACTGTTACAGAATGGAGATTAGATGTTAGAGCTCTGTACTGTTACAGAATGGGGATTAGATGTTAGAGCTGTGTACTGTTACAGAATGGGGATTAGATGTTAGAGCTGTGTACTGTTACAGAATGGAGATTAGATGTTAGAGCTGTGTACTGTTACAGAATGGGGATTAGATGTTAGAGCTGTGTACTGTTACAGAATGGGGATTAGATGTTAGAGCTGTGTACTGTTACAGAATGGAGATTAGATGTTAGAGCTGTGTACTGTTACAGAATGGGGATTAGATGTTAGAGCTGTGTACTGTTACAGAATGGAGATTAGATGTTAGAGCTGTGTACTGTTACAGAATGGGGATTAGATGTTAGAGCTGTGTACTGTTACAGAATGGGGATTAGATGTTAAGAGTTCAAATGAGTACAGAATCTCTGCCCGCACGCATTCTGTGTCTCTGCAGCCACAGCCTATAACAGGGCCTGGCCCTCGCCAGCCACAGCCTATGATGGGGCCTGACCCTCGCCAGCCACAGCCTATGATGGGGCCTGACCCTTGCCAGCAAGCAGCCTATGACAGCCTATGACAGGGCCTGACCCTCGCCAGCCACAGCCTATGATGACAGGGCCTGACCCTCGCCAGCCACAGCCTATGATGGGGCCTGACCCTGACCCTCGCCAGCCACAGCCTATGACAGGACCTGACCCTCGCCAGCCACAGCCTATGACGGGGCCTGACCCTCGCCAGCCACAGCCTATGACGGGGCCTGACCCTCGCCAGCCACAGCCTATGACGGGGCCTGACCCTCGCCAGCCACAGCCTATGACGGGGCCCCTCGCCAGCCACAGCCTATGACGGGGCCTGACCCTCGCCAGCCACAGCCTATGACGGGGCCTGACCCTCGCCAGCCACAGCCTATGACGGGCCTGACCCTCGCCAGCCACAGCCTATGACAGGGCCTGACCCTCGCCAGCCACAACCTATGACAGGGCCTGACCCTCGCCAGCCACAGCCTATGACAGGGCCTGGAGTTAACTTGAAAAACAGACAGAACCCTTGGCTTGTGTACTGTGTTACTGTGTTACTGTCTTACTGTCTTACTGTGTTACTGTGTTGTGGAAATGGGCTGTTTCCCTTTCCTGGGCAGTCGCTCTCTGTGTGTCCATCCTGCCTGACCTCCGTGTCCTCACAGTATCCCTCTGTCTTAGCCTGCTCCCAGATCTGTTTTGTGCTGCCTTGCCAACTCCTGCAGTTATTGGCAACATGAACACTGTACAACCCACTCTGACTCCATGCTACCTCTGCTCTCCTCTGTGTCCCCTTCCTGCCCCGAGCCTGAAGGGCCACGTAGTCTTGAAAAACAGTGCTTTTCTGGAATCAGCCTTAGCCGTTAGGGGATGACTTGGACTGTGTTCAGGTACTCTGTGTGCTCAAGCATATCCCTCTGTCCAACCTGCCTGTATTGACAATGTCCCTCTGTGTCCAACCTGCCTGTGTTGACAATGTCCCTCCGTGTGTCTGTCCCAGGTTGTCTCTGTTGGAGGAGTGGCGTGGGGTACGTGACGATGCCCTGTCAGAGCTCAGTGGGATCCCCGACTGTGTCTTCGTCCACGCCGGAGGTTTTATCGGTGGGAACAAGACCAAGGAAGGGGCCTTGGAGTTGGCCCGCAGGACCCTGCAGGCTGCAGCCAAGTCCCCATCCAAACACACCAACTGCAGCTGATTTTAGCCAGTCCCCGGAGGATGATTAACCAGGAAAGCTCAGTATCGCTTGGTTTACCTCCACTTAGTAGTGTGAACGTAGTTCATCCACACACACACTCTCAATCACGTCACTGTTCGGTTAAATGAATTGTACTGTATGTGTGTTGTACTTGTTTTGCTATAAAAAAATACAAAATTTTGATTTTGACCAAATGGATATCCTGTGGTGTTTGAGGAGTTGGGATTAGGAAGTTGTGTTTTGTATCTCATGAATGTCAGCCAAGAAGGTACTGGGAGAAAGAAATCCAAGAGAAGCCAGTGAGAAAGAACCAGGTGTAAACTTCCCATAAAACAATGTCCTTTTCTGGACTGGTCATCATGACACAATGGTAGTCCTTTCACCCTCCGTGCTGCTGGTATTAACACTGGGACCATAGTCACCCTCCGTCCATACTGCTGGTATTAACACTGGGACCATAGAGAGTCACCCTCCCTCCATACTGCTGGTATTAACACTGGGACAATAGAGAGTCACCCTCCCTCCATACTGCTGGTATTAACACTGGGACCATAGTCACCCTCCCTCCATACTGCTGGTATTAACACTAGGACCATAGTCACCCTCCCTCCATACTGCTGGTGTAAACACTAGGACCATAGTCACCCTCCATACTGCTGGTATTAACACTGGGACCATAGTCACCCTCCCTCCATACTGCTGGTGTAAACACTAGGACCATAGTCACCCTCCATACTGCTGGTATTAACACTGGGACCATAGTCACCCTCCCTCCATACTGCTGGTATTAACACTGGGACCATAGTCACCCTCCCTCCATACTGCTGGTATTAACACTGGGACAATAGAGAGTCACCCTCCCTCCATACTGCTGGTATTAACACTAGGACCATAGTCACCCTCCCTCCATACTGCTGGTGTAAACACTAGGACCATAGTCACCCTCCATACTGCTGGTATTAACACTGGGACCATAGTCACCCTCCCTCCATACTGCTGGTGTAAACACTAGGACCATAGTCACCCTCCATACTGCTGGTATTAACACTGGGACTATAGTCACCCTCCCTCCATACTGCTGGTATTAACACTGGGACCATGGTCACCCTCCCACCATACTGCTGGTATTAACACTGGGACAATAGAGAGTCACCCTCCCTCCATACTGCTGGTATTAACACTGGGACCATAGTCACCCTCCCTCCATACTGCTGGTATTAACACTGGGACCATAGTCACCATCCCTCCATACTGCTGGTGTGAATACTGGCACCATAGTCACCCTCCCTCCATACTGCTGGTATTAACACTGGGACCATAGAGAGTCACCCTCCCTCCATACTGCTGGTATTAACACTGGGACCATAGAGAGTCACGTACTGCTGGTATTAACACTGGGACCATAGACAGTACAGACAATACACATTTCTGCAGGCCAGAACCAAATCTCACGTGAGTCTAGCCAGCTACTCAAAGTTTTGTCGTCTCAAGAGATTAATACAGACTATACAGGCCGAGGCCGGACTCTCTCCTCTTCTCAAGACCCTCTCTTCTCAAGCCTCGGGCAGGCCGAAGCAGGACTCTCTTCTCAAGACCCTCTGTCCTCAAGTCTCGTCTCTCAGACTCTACAGACCAAGTCCAGACCCTCTCTCCTCTTCCCAAGCCTCGTGCAGGCAGAGGCCAGATCATCTCTCTTCTCAAGACTCTTCTCAAGACCCTCTGTCCTCCAGCCTCGTCCTATAGATGAACCATACAGGCCAGACCCTCTGTCCTCCAGCCTCGTCCTATAGATGAACCATACAGGCCAGACCCTCTGTCCTCCACCCTCGTCCTATAGATGAACCATACAGGCCAGACCCTCTGTCCTCCACCCTCGTCCTATAGATGAACCATACAGGCCAGACCCTCTGTCCTCCAGCCTCGTCCTATAGATGAACCATACAGGCCAGACCCTCTGTCCTCCAGACCCTCTGTCCTATAGATGAACCATACAGGCCAGACCCTCTGTCCTCCAGCCTCGTCCTATAGATGAACCATACAGGCCAGACCCTCTGTCCTCCAGCCTCGTCCTATAGATGAACCATACAGGCCAGACCCTCTGTCCTCCAGCCTCGTCCTATAGATGAACCATACAGGCCAGACCCTCTGTCCTCCAGCCTCGTCCTATAGATGAACCATACAGGCCAGACCCTCTGTCCTCCAGCCTCGTCCTATAGATGAACCATACAGGCCAGACCCTCTGTCCTCCAGCCTCGTCCTATAGATGAACCATACAGGCCAGACCCTCTGTCCTCCAGCCTCGTCCTATAGATGAACCATACAGGCCAGACCCTCTGTCCTCCAGCCTCGTCCTATAGATGAACCATACAGGCCAGACCCTCTGTCCTCCAGCCTCGTCCTATAGATGAACCATACAGGCAGACCCTCTGCCAGACCCTCTGTCCTCCACCCTCGTCCTATAGATGAACCATACAGGCCAGACCCTCTGTCCTCCAGCCTCGTCCTATAGATGAACCATACAGGCCAGACCCTCTGACCCTCTGTCCTCCACCCTCGTCCTATAGATGAACCATACAGGCCAGACCCTCTGTCCTCCAGCCTCGTCCTATAGATGAACCATACAGGCCAGACCCTCTGTCCTCCACCCTCGTCCTATAGATGAACCATACAGGCCAGACCCTCTGTCCTCCAGCCTCGTCCTATAGATGAACCATACAGGCCAGACCCTCTGTCCTCCAGCCTCGTCCTATAGATGAACCATACAGGCCAGACCCTCTGTCCTCCAGCCTCGTCCTATAGATGAACCATACAGGCCAGACCCTCTGTCCTCCAGCCTAGATGAACCATACAGGCCAGACCCTCTGTCCTCCAGCCTCGTCCTATAGATGAACCATACAGGCCAGACCCTCTGTCCTCCACCCTCGTCCTATAGATGAACCATACAGGCCAGACCCTCTGTCCTCCAGCCTCGTCCTATAGATGAACCATACAGGCCAGACCCTCTGTCCTCCAGCCTCGTCCTATAGATGAACCATACAGGCCAGACCCTCTGTCCTCCAGCCTCGTCCTATAGATGAACCATACAGGCCAGACCCTCTGTCCTCCACCCTCGATGAACCATAGATGAACCAGATGAACCACAGGCCAGACCCTCTGTCCTCCAGCCTCGTCCTATAGATGAACCATACAGGCCAGACCCTCTGTCCTCCAGTCCTCCATACAGGCCAGACCCTCTGTCCTCCACCCTCGTCCTATAGATGAACCATACAGGCCAGACCCTCTGTCCTCCAGCCTCGTCCTATAGATGAACCATACAGGCCAGACCCTCTGTCCTCCAGCCTCGTCCTATAGATGAACCATACAGGCCAGACCCTCTGTCCTCCAGCCTCGTCCTATAGATGAACCATACAGGCCAGACCCCAGCCTGTCCTCCAGCCTCGTCCTATAGATGAACCATACAGGCCAGACCCTCTGTCCTCCAGCCTCGTCCTATAGATGAACCATACAGGCCAGACCCTCTGTCCTCCAGCCTCGTCCTATAGATGAACCATACAGGCCAGACCCTCTGTCCTCCAGCCTCGTCCTATAGATGAACCATACAGGCCAGACCCTCTGTCCTCCAGCCTCGTCCTATAGATGAACCATACAGGCCAGACCCTCTGTCCTCCAGCCTCGTCCTATAGATGAACCATACAGGCCAGACCCTCTGTCCTCCAGCCTCGTCCTATAGATGAACCATACAGGCCAGACCCTCTGTCCTCCACCCTCGTCCTATAGATGAACCATACAGGCCAGACCCTCTGTCCTCCAGCCTCGTCCTATAGATGAACCATACAGGCCAGACCCTCTGTCCTCCAGCCTCGTCCTATAGATGAACCATACAGGCCAGACCCTCTGTCCTCCACTCGTCTGTCCTCCACCCTCGTCCTATGAACCTCCAGCCTCGTCCTATAGATGAACCATACAGGCCAGACCCTCCAGCCTCGTCCTATAGATGAACCATACAGGCCAGACCCTCTGTCCTCCAGCCTCGTCCTATAGATGAACCATACAGGCCAGACCCTCTGTCCTCCAGCCTCGTCCTATAGATGAACCATACAGGCCAGACCCTCTGTCCTCCAGCCTCGTCCTATAGATGAACCATACAGGCCAGACCCTCTGTCCTCCAGCCTCGTCCTATAGATGAACCATACAGGCCAGACCCTCTGTCCTCCAGCCTCGTCCTATAGATGAACCATACAGGCCAGACCCTCTGTCCTCCAGCCTCGTCCTATAGATGAACCATACAGGCCAGACCCTCTGTCCTCCAGCCTCGTCCTATAGATGAACCATACAGGCCAGACCCTCTGTCCTCCAGCCTCGTCCTATAGATGAACCATACAGGCCAGACCCTCTGTCCTCCAGCCTCGTCCTATAGATGAACCATACAGGCCAGACCCTCTGTCCTCCAGCCTCGTCCTATAGATGAACCATACAGGCCAGACCCTCTGTCCTCCAGCCTCGTCCTATAGATGAACCATACAGGCCAGACCCTCTGTCCTCCAGCCTCGTCCTATAGATGAACCATACAGGCCAGACCCTCTGTCCTCCAGCCTCGTCCTATAGATGAACCATACAGGCCAGACCCTCTGTCCTCCAGCCTCGTCCTATAGATGAACCATACAGGCCAGACCCTCTGTCCTCCAGCCTCGCCAGATGAACCATACAGGCCAGACCCTCTGTCCTCCAGCCTCGTCCTATAGATGAACCATACAGGCCAGACCCTCTGTCCTCCAGCCTCGTCCTATAGATGAACCATACAGGCCAGACCCTCTGTCCTCCAGCCTCGTCCTATAGATGAACCATACAGGCCAGACCCTCTGTCCTCCAGCCTCGTCCTATAGATGAACCATACAGGCCAGACCCTCTGTCCTCCAGATGAACCTCGTCCTATAGATGAACCATACAGGCCAGACCCTCTGTCCTCCAGATGAACCATACAGGCCAGACCCTCTGTCCTCCAGCCTCGTCCTATAGATGAACCATACAGGCCAGACCCTTTGTCCTCCACCCTCGTCCTATAGATGAACCATACAGGCCAGACCCTCTGTCCTCCAGCCTCGTCCTATAGATGAACCATACAGGCCAGACCCTCTGTCCTCCAGCCTCGTCCTATAGATGAACCATACAGGCCAGACCCTCTGTCCTCCAGCCTCGTCCTATAGATGAACCATACAGGCCAGACCCTCTGTCCTCCACCCTCGTCCTATAGATGAACCATACAGGCCAGACCCTCTGTCCTCCAGCCTCGTCCTATATATGAACCATACAGGCCAGACCCTCTGTCCTCCAACATCGTCCTATAGATGAACCATCCAGACCCTCTGTCCTCCATATAGATGAACCATACAGGCCAGACCCTCTGTCCTCCATACCCAGACCCTCTGTCCTAGACCCTCTGTCCTAGATGAACCATACAGGCCAGACCCTCTGTCCTCCAGCCTCGTCCTATAGATGAACCATACAGGCCAGACCCTCTGTCCTCCAGCCTCGTCCTATAGATGAACCATACAGGCCAGACCCTCTGTCCTCCAGCCTCGTCCTATAGATGAACCATACAGGCCAGACCCTCTGTCCTCCAGCCTCGTCCTATAGATGAACCATACAGGCCAGACCCTCTGTCCTCCAGCCTCGTCCTATAGATGAACCATACAGGCCAGACCCTCTGTCCTCCAGCCTCGTCCTATAGATGAACCATACAGGCCAGACCCTCTGTCCTCCAGCCTCGTCCTATAGATGAACCATACAGGCCAGACCCTCTGTCCTCCAGCCTCGTCCTATAGATGAACCATACAGGCCAGACCCTCTGTCCTCCAGCCTCGTCCTATAGATGAACCATACAGGCCAGACCCTCTGTCCTCCAGCCTCGTCCTATAGATGAACCATACAGGCCAGACCCTCTGTCCTCCAGCCTCGTCCTATAGATGAACCATACAGGCCAGACCCTCTGTCCTCCACCCTCCTATAGATGAACCAGCCAGACCCTCTGTCCTCCAGCCTCGTCCTATAGATGAACCATACAGGCCAGACCCTCTGTCCTCCAGCCTCGTCCTATAGATGAACCATACAGGCCAGACCCTCTGTCCTCCAGCCTCGTCCTATAGATGAACCATACAGGCCAGACCCTCTGTCCTCCAGCCTCGTCCTATAGATGAACCATACAGTCCTCCAGATGAACCATACAGGCCAGACCCTCTGTCCTCCAGCCTCGTCCTATAGATGAACCATACAGGCCAGACCCTCTGTCCTCCAGCCTCGTCCTATAGATGAACCATACAGGCCAGACCCTCTGTCCTCCAGCCTCGTCCTATAGATGAACCATACAGGCCAGACCCTCTGTCCTCCACCCTCGATCCTATAGATGAACCATACAGGCCAGACCCTCTGTCCTCCAGCCTCGTCCTATAGATGAACCATACAGGCCAGACCCTCTGTCCTCCAGCCTCTGATGAACCATCAGGCCAGACCCTCTGTCCTCCAGCCTCGTCCTATAGATGAACCATACAGGCCAGACCCTCTGTCCTCCAGCCTCGTCCTCCATACAGGCCAGACCCTCTGTCCTCCAGCCTAGATGAACCATACAGGCCAGACCCTCTGTCCTCCAGTCGTCCTATAGATGAACCATACAGGCCAGACCCTCTGTCCTCCAGCCTCGTCCTATAGATGAACCATACAGGCCAGACCCTCTGTCCTCCAGCCTCGTCCTATAGATGAACCATACAGGCCAGACCCTCTGTCCTCCAGCCTCGTCCTATAGATGAACCATACAGGCCAGACCCTCTGTCCTCCAGCCTCGTCCTATAGATGAACCATACAGGCCAGACCCTCTGTCCTCCAGCCTCGTCCTATAGATGAACCATACAGGCCAGACCCTCTGTCCTCCAGCCTCGTCCTATAGATGAACCATACAGGCCAGACCCTCTGTCCTCCAGCCTCGTCCTATAGATGAACCATACAGGCCAGACCCTCTGTCCTCCAGCCTCGTCCTATAGATGAACCATACAGGCCAGACCCTCTGTCCTCCAGCCTCGTCCTATAGATGAACCATACAGGCCAGACCCTCTGTCCTCCAGCCTCGTCCTATAGATGAACCATACAGGCCAGACCCTCTGTCCTCCAGCCTCGTCCTATAGATGAACCATACAGGCCAGACCCTCTGTCCTCCAGCCTCGTCCTATAGATGAACCATACAGGCCAGACCCTCTGTCCTCCAGCCTCGTCCTATAGATGAACCATACAGGCCAGACCCTCTGTCCTCCAGCCTCGCCAGACCCTCTGTCCTCCAGCCTCGTCCTATAGATGAACCATACAGGCCAGACCCTCTGTCCTCCAGCCTCGTCCTATAGATGAACCATACAGGCCAGACCCTCTGTCCTCCAGCCTCGTCCTATAGATGAACCATACAGGCCAGACCCTCTGTCCTCCAGATGAACCATACAGGCCAGACCCTCTGTCCTCCAGCCTCGTCCTATAGATGAACCATACAGGCCAGACCCTCTGTCCTCCAGCCTCGTCCTATAGATGAACCATACAGGCCAGACCCTCTGTCCTCCAGCCTCGTCCTATAGATGAACCATACAGGCCAGACCCTCTGTCCTCCAGCCTCGTCCTATAGATGAACGATACAGGCCAGACCCTTTGTAATTTTCTTCAGTTTATTTGCTCTCTCACATCCCAAATCAGCCATGATAGATTCATTCTCAGAAATGGATTTCCCAATGACCCCGAGAGGTTCTTCTCATAACATAATGCCGTGACAATGGGAGCAGCTCTCTCTCTTTCTCTCTCTTGCTCTGAATTAAGTTTAAATTAAATGTATGGGCTTTATTGGCATCGGAAATATACAGTTGAAGTCGGAAGTTTACATACACTTAGGTTGGAGTCATTAAAACCCGTTTTTCAACCACAGCACACATTTCTTGTTAAGTTTTGGCAACTTGGTTATGACATCTACTTTGCATGACACAAGTCATTTTTCCAACAATTGTTTACAGTCAGATTATTTCACTTATAATTCACTGTATCACAATTCCAGTGGGTCAGAAGTTTACATACACTAAGTTGACTGTGCCTTTAAACAGCTTGGAAAATTCCAGAAAATTATGTCACGGCTTTAGAAGTATCTGATTGACAACATTTGAGTCAATTTCGAGGTGTACCTGTGGATGTATTTCAAGGACTACCTTCAAACTCAGTGCTTCTTTACTTGACCTCATGGGAAAATCTAAAGAAATCAGCCAAGACCTCCACAAGTCTGGTTCATCCTTGGGAGCAATTTCCAAATGCCTGAAGTTACCATGTTCATCTGTACAAACAATAGTACGCAAGTATAAACACCATGGGACCACGCAGCTGTCATACTGCTCAGGAAGGAGACACGTTCTGTTTCCTAGAGATGAACGTACTTTGGTGTGAAAAGTGCAAATCAATCCCAGAACAACAGCAAAGGACCTTAAGAAGATGCTGGAGGAAACAGGTACAAACGTATCTATATCCACAGTAAAACAAGCCTTTATCGACATAACCTGAAAGGCCGCTCACCAAGGAAGAAGTCACTACTCCAAAACTGCCACAAAAAAGCCAGACTACGGTTTGCACCTGCACATGGGGACAAAGATCATAATTTTTTGAGAAATGTTGGTCTGGTTGCTCTGGTCTGATGAAACAAAAATGGCGATAATGGCCATAATGACCATCGTTATGTTTGGAGGAAAAAGGGGGAGGCTTGCAAGTCAAAGAATACCATCTCAACCGTGAAGCACGGTGTTGGCAGCATCATGTTGTGGGGCAGCTTTGTTGCATGAGGAATGATGCCATCATGAGGAATGAAAATTATGTGGATATATTGAAGCAAGATCTGAAGACATCAGTCAGGAAGTTAAAGCTTGATCTCAAATGGGTCTTCCAAATGGACAATGACCCCAAGCATACTTCCAAAGTTGTGGCAAAATGGCTTAAGGAAAACAAAGTCAAGGTATTGGAGTGGCCAACACAAAACCCTGACCTCAATCCTATAGAAAATGTGTGGGCAGAACTGAAAAAGCGTGTGCGAGCAAGGAGGCCTACAAACCTGACTCAGTTCCACCAGCTCTGTCAGGAAGAATGGGCCAAACCCAATTTATTGTGGGAATCTTGTGAAAGGCTACCTGAAACGTTTGGCCCATGTTAAACAATTTAAAGACTATGCTACCAAATACTAATTGAGTGTATGTAAACTTCTGACCCACTGGGAATGTGATGAAAGAAATAAAAGCTGAAATAAATCATTCTCTCTACTATTATTCTGACATTTCACATTCTTAAAATGAAGTGGTGATTCTAACTGACCTAAAACAGGTAATTATTACTGGGATTAAATCAAATCAAATCAAATTTATTTATATAGCCCTTTGTACATCAGCTGATATCTCAAAGTGCTGTACAGAAACCCAGCCTAAAACCCCAAACAGCGAGCAATGCAGGTGTAGAAGCACGGAGGCTAGGAAAAACTCCCTAGAAAGGCCAAAACCTAGGAAGAAACCCAGAGAGGAACCAGGCTATGTGGGGTGGCCAGTCCTCTTCTGGCTGTGCCGGGTGGAGATTATAACAGAACATGGCCAAGATGTTCAAATGTTCATAAATGACCAGCATGGTCGTATAATAATAAGGCAGAACAGTTGAAACTGGAGCAGCAGCACGGTCAGGTGGACTGGGGACAGCAAGGAGTCATCATGTCAGGTAGTCCTGGGGCATGGTCCTAGGGCTCAGGTCCTCAGAGAGAGAAAAAAGAAAGAGAGAAGGAGAGAATTAGAGAACGCACACTTAGATTCACACAGGACACCGAATAGGACAGGAGAAGTACTCCAGATATAACAAACTGACCCTAGCCCCCCCGACACATAAACTACTGCAGCATAAATACTGGAGGCTGAGACAGGAGGGGTCAGGAGACACTGTGGCCCCATCCGAGGACACCCCGGACAGGGCCAAACAGGGAGGATATAACCCCACCCACTTTGCCAAAGCACAGCCCCCACACCACTAGAGGGATATCTTCAACCACCAATTTACCATCCTGAGACAAGGCTGAGTATAGCCCACAAAGATCTCCGCCATGGCACAACCCAAGGGGGGCGCCAACCCAGACAGGATGACCACATCAGCGAATCAACCCACTCAGGTGACGTACCCCTTCCAGGGACGGCATGAGAGAGCCCCAGCAAGCCAGTGACTCAGCCCCTGTAATAGGGTTAGAGGCAGAGAATCCCAGTGGAAAGAGGGGAACCGGCCAGGCAGAGACAGCAAGGGCGGTTCGTTGCTCCAGAGCCTTTCCATTCACCTTCCCACTCCTGGGCCAGACTACACTCAATCATATGACCCACTGAAGAGATGAGTCTTCAGTAAAGACTTAAAGGTTGAGACCGAGTTTGCGTCTCTGACATGGGTAGGCAGACCGTTCCATAAAAATGGAGCTCTATAGGAGAAAGCCCTGCCTCCAGCTGTTTGCTTAGAAATTCTAGGGACAATTAGAAGGCCTGCGTCTTGTGACCGTAGCGTACGTGTACGTATGTACGGCAGGACCAAATCAGAGAGATAGGTAGGAGCAAGCTCATGTAATGCTTTGTAGGTTAGCAGTAAAACCTTGAGATCAGCCCTTGCTTTGACAGGAAGCCAGTGTAGAGAGGCTAGCACTGGAGTAATATGATCAAATTGTTTGGTTCTAGTCAGGATTCTAGCAGCCGTATTTAGCACTAACTGAAGTTGATTTAGTGCTTTATCCGGGTAGCCGGAAAGTAGAGCATTGCAGTAGTCTAACCTAGAAGTGACAAAAGCATGGATTAATTTTTCTGCATCATTTTTGGACAGAAAGTTTCTGATTTTTGCAATGTTACGTAGATGGAAAAAAAGCTGTCCTAGGAAATGGTCTTGATATGTTCTTCAAAAGAGAGATCAGGGTCCAGAGTAACGCCAAGGTCCTTCACAGTTTTATTTGAGACGACTGTACAACCATTCTTCAATAGAAGATCTCTTTGTTTCTTGGGACCTAGAACAAGCATCTCTGTTTTGTCCGAGTTTAAAAGTAGAACGTTTGCAGCCATCCACATCCTTATGTCTGAAACACCTGCTTCTAGCAAGGGCAATTTTGGGGCTTCACCATGTTTCATTGAAATGTACAGCTGTGTGTCATCCGCATAGCAGTGAAAGTTAACATTATGTTTTCGAATAACATCCCCAAGAGGTAAAATATATAGTGAAAACAATAGTGGTCCTAAAACGGAACCTTGAGGAACACCGAATTTACAGTTGATTTGTCAGAGGACAAACCATTCACAGAGACAAACTGATATCTTTCCCACAGATAAGATCTAAACCAGGCCAGAACATGTCCGTGTAGACCAATTTGGGTTTCCAATCTCTCCAAAAGAATGTGGTGATTGATGGTATCAAAAGCAGCACTAAGGTCTAGGAGCACGAGGACAGATGCAGAGCCTCGGTCTGATGCCATTAAAATGTAATTTACCACCTTCACAAGTGCCGTCTCAGTGCTATGATGGGGTCTAAAACCAGACTGAAGCATTTCGTATACATTGTTTGTCTTCAGGAAGGCAGTGAGTTGCTGCGCAACAGCCTTTTCTAACATTTTTGAGAGGAATGGAAGATTCGAAATAGGCCGATAGTTTTTTGTATTTTCTGGGTCAAGGTTTGGCTTTTTCAAGAGAGGCTTTATTACTAAATGTCAGGAATTGTGAAAAACTGAGTTTAACGGTATTTGGCTATGGTGTATGTAAACTTCAGACTTCAACTGTGTGTTTACATTGCCAAATCAAGTGAACTAGATAATAAACAAAAGCGAAATAAACAATACAAATCAACAGTAAACATGACACATACAGAAGTTCCAAATGAATAAAGACATTTAAAATGTCATATTATTTCTATATACAGTGTTGTAACGATATGCAGATAGTTAAAGTACACAAGGGAAAATAAATAAACATAAATATGGGTTGTATTTACAATGGTGTTTGTTCTTCACTGGTTTCCCTTTTCTCATGGCAACAGGTGACAAATCTTGCTGCTGTGATGGAACACTGTGGTATTTCACCCAGTAGATATGGGAGTTTATTCAAATTGGATTTGTTTTCGAATTCTTTGTGATCAGGGGGAAATATGTGCCTCTAATATGGTCATACATTTGGCAGCAGTTTAGGAAGTGGAGCTCAGTTTCCATTTCATTTTGTGGGCAGTGAGAACATAGCCTGTCTTCTCTTGAGAGCCAGGTCTGCCTTTGGCGACCTTTCTCAATAGCAAGGCTATGCTCACTGAGTCTGTATATACTACATCTCTCTCCCCACTCTCCCCTTCCATATTTCTCTCTCCCTCCCTCCCTCCCTCTTTCTCTCTCCTTCTCTCTTTCTGTCTCTCTCCCTCTCTCTCGCTCTCTCGGGTCTCTCTCTTTCTGTCTCTCTCCCTCTCTCTCGCTCTCTCGGGTCTCTCTCTTTCTGTCTCTCTCTCCCTCTCTCTTTCTGTCTCTCTCCTCTCTCTCTCTCTCTCTCTCTCTCTCTCCTCTGCTGTTTCTTTCGCCTACATTCAGACACTCCATCTGTCTTTCTCTCTCCTTCATTACTCCTCTTTTCCTCTGTTCTCTACATCCCTGGGATGGTTTCTGATGTCACTGTCGTAACAAAATTAGCTCATTTGTTCTTAATTCTGTCTGTCAATGTTTCTCAGTGTGATGTAGTTAGCTCATTTAATTCTCCTTCACACTGCTCATTCATTCATGTACGTCAGCTATTGTTTTGCCCTCTGTCTCAAGGCTCCCTCCCTCCCTCCCTCCCTCCCTCCCTCCCCTCCCTCCCTCCCTCCCTCCCTCCCTCCCTCCCTCCCTCCCTCCCTCCCTCCCTCCCTCCCTCCCTGTACTCGCCTGCTCTGTCTAGGCCTACCTGTTCTGTCTAGGCCTACCTGTACTCGCCTGCTCTGTCTAGATCTACCTGTGCTCACCTGCTCTGTCTAGATCTACCTGTGCTCACCTGCTCTGTCTAGATCTACCTATACTCACCTGCTCTGTCTAGGTCTACCTGTACTCACCTGTACTCACCTGTACTGTCTGGGCCTACCTGTTCTTACCTGTACTGTCTAGGCCTACCTGTACTCACCTGTACTGTCTAGGCCTACCTGTACTCACCTGTACTGTCTAGATCTACCTGTTCTCACCTGTACTGTCTAGATCTACCTGTTCTCTCCTGTACTGTCTAGATCTACCTGTTCTCACCTGCTCTGTCTAGATCTACCTGTTCTCACCTGTACTGTCTAGATCTACCTGTTCTCACCTGTACTGTCTAGATCTACCTGTACTCACCTGTATTGTCTAGATCTACCTGTTCTCACCTGTACTGTCTAGATCTACCTGTTCTCACCTGTACTGTCTAGATCTACCTGTTCTCACCTGTACTGTCTAGATCTACCTGTACTCACCTGTATTGTCTAGATCTACCTGTTCTCACCTGTACTGTCAAGATCTACCTGTTCTCACCTGTACTGTCTAGATCTACCTGTTCTCACCTGTACTGTCTAGATCTACCTGTTCTCACCTGCTCTGTCTAGGCCTACCTGTTCTCACCTGTACTGTCTAGATCTACCTGTTCTCACCTGTACTGTCTAGATCTACCTGTTCTCACCTGTACTGTCTAGATCTACCTGTTCTCACCTGTACTGTCTAGATCTACCTGTTCTCACCTGTACTGTCTAGATCTACCTGTTCTCACCTGTACTGTCTAGATCTACCTGTTCTCACCTGTACTGTCTAGATCTACCTGTTCTCACCTGCTCTGTCTAGGCCTACCTGTTCTCACCTGTACTGTCTAGATCTACCTGTTCTCACCTGTACTGTCTAGATCTACCTGTTCTCACCTGCTCTGTCTAGGCCTACCTGTTCTCACCTGTACTGTCTAGATCTACCTGTTCTCACCTGCTCTGTCTAGGCCTACCTGTTCTCACCTGTACTGTCTAGATCTACCTGTTCTCATCTGCTCTGTCTAGGCCTACCTGTTCTCACCTGTACTGTCTAGATCTACCTGTTCTCATCTGCTCTGTCTAGGCCTACCTGTTCTCACCTGTACTGTCTAGATCTACCTGTTCTCATCTGCTCTGTCTAGGCCTACCTGTTCTCACCTGTACTGTCTAGATCTACCTGTTCTCATCTGCTCTGTCTAGGCCTACCTGTATTCACCTGTACTAGACTGCCTCGTTAATTACTGTTACATTCTTTTGCATAATTCAACAAGTGTGTCAATATCAGGATACCCTCAGATTAAAAATCAACAGTTTGACTCTAGATTACACCTTTCTATACATACCTTACATTGTTTGAGACTTTATATCACTATAATCCAAGCGTTCCGGAAGTTTCTTTCATTTCAGCGCATCTCATTTCTAAACATTTCAACTGTAAATTATAAATTATAACTTTTTTCCAACCAAAGATTCCACCAAAAATCAACAGAAGGTTCTCTCACATTCTTCTCTTCCTTGTGATTTAAGCGTTGAGACGATGCATAAAATGAAGCTGTAAACTTCTTATAGATGCAACAAGATACGATGTATTGAGTCTCCATTCAGCCATTACCGGAGTGTGATTGACAGGTCATTTTAAAACATGTCCGCAGTCGTAACATGACCTGGAAAAGCGACACAAGCGAATATACGGAAGTTCAGAGAAGACATATAAATAAATACAAAAAAACCTCCCTTGTCTTGTCGATCACAACGTCATTTTCTTTTTCTTCTTAAACAGAAGTCGTTTTTTGTTGTTGTGGAGATCGCCAGATAAACTCTTTAAATAGGGGTGGGCTTGGTGAAGATAGATTGACAGTATGGCTGAGGCGGCCGAGCCCACGGAGGATCAGCTCATCCATGTTTTATTTGGGTCAGGGTCTGGGATTAACCCAGATACAAATTGCATTATGTCTGTCTGTTATAGAGGGTTTCCTGTTTTGGCTCCAATCCAATTTGCTATTCTACTTTTAAACGGGTTGAATGTGGAATGTTCAGTGCAACAAAATATGACATTGAGTTCTGTGGTTGCACACTACCAATGAAAGTTGATCAAAGTTTACCAGACTACCAATAAAAGTTTATTTTAAATCTCTTTAATAGTTTTAATTAGGGAGGTTCTGTCAATAGAAGCAAAAACACATTCACAAACAACAGTTAACTACATCAAAATAAAAACTAGTAAAACAGGTGAAATGTTATGGTTTATAAATACTCCCAACCATTCATGAAGACTACAGTTTATTTGTTATTTCAGCCACAAATGGTGGGCAAAATGTGAGGCTGCTGAGGGGAGGACGGCTCATAATAATGTCTGGAACGGAGTAAATGGAATGGCATCAAACACATGGAAATAATGAGTTCCCCTTCCACCCATTCCGCTACAGACATTACCACGAGCTCATCCTCCCTAATTAAGGTACCACCAACCTCCTGTGATTAGCAAATGGCTACTATAACAGATGGGCTCTAGTTAAAGGGGGCGGCAGTGTAGCCTAGTGGTTAGAGCATTGGACTAGTAACTGAAAGGTTGCAAGTTCAAATCCCGAGCTGACAAGGTACAAATCTGTTGTTCTGCCCTGAACAGGCAGTTAACCCACTGTTCCTAGGCCGTCATTGAAAATAAGAATTTGTTCTTAACTGACTTGCCTGGTTAAATAAAGGTTAAAAAAAAAAAAAAAAAAAGGTGTTAGATATCTGAGGAGTTCTACCACCTCTGGTTCATTATGAACACTGCCTATCATCAATACATCAAATTGTATTTGTCACATACACATGGTTAGCAGATGTTAATGTTAATGCGAGTGTAGCGAAATGCTTGTGCTTCTAGTTCCGACAATGCAGTAATAACCAACAAGTAATCTAGCTAACAATTCCAAAACTACTACCTTATAGACACAAGTGTAAAGGGATATAAAATATGTATATGAATGAGTGATGGTACAGAGCGGCATAGGCAAGATACAGTAGATGGTATTGAGTAGAGTATATACATATGAGATGAGTATGTAAACAAAGTGGCATAGTTAAAGTGGCTAGTGATACATGTATTACATAAAGATGCAGTAGATGATATAGAGTACAGTATATACGTATACATATGAGATGAATAATGAAGGGTATGTAAACATTATATTAGGTAGCATTGTTTAAAGTGGCAGTACCACAGGAGGTTCTTGAGGGGAGGATGGCTCATAACAATGGCCAGAACGGAGCTACGTGGAAGCCATGTGGAAGCCATGTGGAAGCCATGTGGAAACCATGTGGAAACCATGTGGAAGCCATGTGGAAGCCATGTGTTTGATGTATTTGATACCCCTTCCACCCATTCCACTCTAGACATTACCACTAGCTCGTCCTTCCGTAATTAACTTCTTGGATATAGGGGGCGCTCTTTTAATTTATGGATAAAAAAACGTGCCCGTTTTAATCGCAATATTTTGTCACGAAAAGATGCTCGACTATGCATATAATTGGCAGCTTTGGAAAGAAAACACTCTAAGGTTTCCAAAACTGCAAAGATATTATCTGTGAGTGCCACAGAACTCATGCTACAGGCGAAACCAAGATGAAACTTCAACCAGGAAATGGGCAGAATTTTTGAAGCTCTGTTTCCCATTGTCTCCTTATATGGCTGTGAATGCGCCGGGAATGAGCCTGCCCTTTCTATCGTTTCTCCAAGGTGTCTGCAGCATTGTGACGTATTTGTAGGCATATCATTGGAAGATTGGCCATAAGAGACTACATTTACCAGGGGTCCACCCGGTGTCCTTTGTCTAAATTGGTGCGTAATCTACAAGCTGCACGCAGTCATCCAGTGATTGAGAGGAGAGAGGAGGCTTTCAACGAAAAACACCTTGAGGATTGATTCTAAACAACGTTTACCATGTTTCAGTCGATATTATGGAGTTAATTTGGAAAAAGTTTGGCGTTTTGAAGACTGAATTTTCGGGGTTTTTTGGTAGCCAAACGTGACGCACCAAACGGAGCAATTTCTCCTAAACAAATCATCTTTCAGGAAAAACTGAGCATTTTCTATCTAACTGAGAGTCTCCTCATTGAAAACATCTGAAGTTCTTCAAAGGTAATGATTTTATTTGAATGATTTTCTGGTTTTTGTGAAAATGTTGTTTGCTGATGCTAACGCTAAATGCTACGCTAGCCACGCTAGCTGTTACACAAATGCTTATTTTGCAATGGTTGAGAAGCATATTTTGAAAATCTGAGATGACAGTGTTGTTAACAAAGGCTAAGCTTGAGAGCTAGCATATTAATTTCATTTCATTTGCGATTTTCATGAATAGTTAACGTTGCGTTATGGTAATGAGCTTGAGGCTGTATTCACGATCCCGGATCCGGGATGGCTCGACGCAAGAAGTTAAGTTGCCACCAACCTCCTGTGATCAATACGTCCACTTCTATCAATAGAGTTTATCTCGTGATCTCGACAAAAGGAGGGAATCATTAAAAAAAAATAATATCTGGACATCCGTAAGAGTACTCTGGAAAGAGTCGCAGGACTAAAGTGAAAGAGTCGCAGGACTAAATGAAAGAGTCGCAGGACTAAAATGAAAGAGTCGCAGGACTAAAGTGAAAGAGTCGCAGGACTAAAGTGAAAGAGTCGCAGGACTAAAAAAAAAGAGTCGCAGGACTAAAGTGAAAGAGTCGCAGGACAAAGTGAAAGAGTCGCAGGACTAAAGTGAAAGAGTCGCAGGACTAAAGTGAAAGAGTCATAGGACTAAAATGAAAGAGTCACAGGACTAAAATGAAAGAGTCGCAGGACTAAAGTGAAAGAGTCGCAGGACTAAAATGAAAGAGTCGCAGGACTAAAGTGAAAGAGTCGCAGGACTAAAGTGAAAGAGTCGCAGGACTAAAGTGAAAGAGTCGCAGGACTAAAGTGAAAGAGTCGCAGGACTAGAATGAAAGAGTCGCAGGACTAAATGAAAGAGTCGCAGGACTAAAGTGAAAGAGTCGCAGGACTAGAATGAAAGAGTCGCAGGACTAAATGAAAGAGTCGCAGGACTAAAGTGAAAGAGTCGCCAGGACTAGAATGAAAGAGTCGCAGGACTAGAATGGAAAGAGTCGCAGGACTAAAGTGAAAGAGTCGCAGGACTAGAATGAAAGAGTCGCAGGACTAAAGTGAAAGAGTCGCAGGACTAAAGTGAAAGAGTCGCAGGACTAGAAAGAAAGAGTCGCAGGACTAGAATGAAAGAGTCGCAGGACTAGAATGAAAGAGTCGCAGGGCTAAAATGAAAGAGTCGCAGGACTAGAATGAAAGCGATCAATCCAGTGAGATTTAAGTGACAAGTGGGTGTTACACCAAACGCTGGAGGAAAAAGTACTCAGTTGTCATACTTGAGTAAAATAAAGATACCTTAATAGAAAATGAAAGTAAAAGTGAAAGTCACCCAGTTAAATACTACTTGAGGAAAAGACTACAAGTATTTGGTTTAAACGATACTTAAGTATCAAAAAAGTAAAAGTATAAATGATTTCAACTTCCTTATGTAATGCATCCTCAGGTGGGCGGGGCATTCGCGTTTCGACTTAACCCAGAAAGCAATAATAAAGCCACATGATTCGTAGAGCCAGTGTTCCAGTTATACATTACACTCTTGGGGAACCTAACGTCTATCAAGAGCTATGTGACAGTCATTTAATGTGCTGACTCTTTAGTGGAAGTGTAAAGGGTTCACTCAAGCTTTGCCCACAACACAGAAAACATTTTAGTGGTGTTGTTACTCATGTGTGAGGCTCTCATTTATTCTGGGCCAAAGCCAAGTTCTCAATCCAATCAAGGAAAGGAGGGAGGTTTACACATATCCAGAAAAAGTTGAAGTACTGCCCACAAACATGGTTACAAAACAGGGATACAGTGACTACGCGTTTTGACGGACATCCCCTATTTTCATTGGCTCAGCCATGCAGTTTGACAGTCCTTCCTTCCTATCAAACGGTTGACCTTTAATCTCTCTTTCTTTCTCCCCCGAATCCATCTAACGATCTCGTTTGAAGAGAGTGACTGGGTGACTGAGAGCCAGTGGCGCTCAGTGCCGTTTAAGATGAGGGAGGACATTTTTTTTTCTTCCCCATGAGCATGGCCTTATTTATATTACAGCATATTGATGACTGTCATTCATTTTCCATTCACCCAGTTCAATGTAACATCGATACGTTTAGGCTACTAGATGATACTGTAATTTTCCCTAAACCCATCATGAGGTTGCTACAACCTAGCCTATGAATGAAAGTTTACAACATAGGTGCACACAGGTCGCAGAGATGCACACTCTGTCCTGCATCGAGCTGATCTAGGGTGTAGTCATTAGTCCAACATTTGCGAACGAGAGTTTCTATTGGACAAATTCAGGTCTGTTCCGTTTGCGTCTGTACTAAG
>NC_056430.1:9126453-9175488 GCF_018296145.1 Oncorhynchus tshawytscha | reverse complement strand
CATACTGCTGGTGTTAACACTTTGACCACTAGTCTGCCCTCCATACTGCTGAGTATTAACACTGGGACCATGAAGATCCTTTGTTCACTGCTGGTATTAACACTGGGACCACCGTAGCCTCCCTCCCTTTTCTTCTGGTATTAACACTGGGACCGCGTCACCCTCCATCCATACTGCTGGGTATTAACACTGGGACAATGAGAGTCACCCTCCTCCATACTGCTGGTGTTAACACTGGGACCATAGTCACCCTCCTCCAGCCACTGCTCACCATAGTCCCCTCCTACATACTGCTGGTATTAAAACTGGGACCATAGTCACCCTCCTCCATACTGCTGGTGGTAACACTGACCATAGTCAGTCCCTCCATACTGCTGGTGTTAACACTGGGACCCAGAGAGTCACCCTCCCTCCATACTGCTGGTATAACACTGGGACCATAGTCACCCTCCTCCATACTGCTGGTATTAACACTGGGACCATAGTCACCCTCCTCCATACTTCTGGTGTTAACACTAGGACCATAGTCACCCTCAATACTGCTGGTATTAACAGTGGGACTATAGTCACCCTCCCTCCCATACTGCTGTTATTAACACTGGGACCAAAGAGAGTCACCCTCCCTCCATACTGCTGGTATTAACACTGGGACCATAGTCACCCTCCCTCCATACTGCTGGTGTTAACACTGGGACCATAGTCACCCTCCCTCCATACTGCTGGTAGGACCATATTCACCCCTCCTCCATACTGCTGGTATTTAACACTGGGACCATAGTCAAACCTCCTCCATACCTCTGGTATTAACACTGGGACCATAGTCACCCTCCCTCCATACTGCTGGTATTAACACTGGGACCATAGTCACCCTCCCTCCATACTGCTGGTATTAACACTGGGACCATAGTCACCCTCCCTCCCAGCTGGTGTTAACACTGGGACCATAGTCACCCTCCATACTGCTGGTATAACACTGGGACCATAGAGAATCACGTACTGCTGAGTATTAACACTGGGACCATAGTAACCCTCCTCATACTGCTGGTATTAACACTGGGACCATAGTCACCCTCCATCCATACTGCTGGTATTAACACTGGGACAATAGAGAGTCACCCTCCCTCCATACTGCTGGTGTTAACACTGGGACCATAGTCACCCTCCTCCATACTGCTGGTGTTAACACTGGGACCATAGTCACCCTCCCTACATACTGCTGGTATTAAAACTGGGACCATAGTCACCCTCCTCCATACTGCTGGTGTTAACACTGGAACATAGTCACCCTCCCTCCATACTGCTGGTGTTAACACTGGGACCATAGTCACCCTCCCTCCATACTGCTGGTATTAACACTGGGACCATAGTCACCCTCCCTCCATACTGCTGGTATTAACACTGGGACTACATAGTCACCCTCCTCCATACTGCTGGTGTTAACACTAGGACCATAGTCACCCTCAATACTGCTGGTATTAACAGTGGGACCATAGTCACCCTCCCTCCATACTGCTGGTATTAACACTGGGACCAAGTCACCCCTCCCTCCATACTGCTGGTATTAACACTGGGACCATAGTCACCCCTCCCTCCCATACTGCTGGTGTTAACACTGGGACCATAGTCACCCTCCCTCCATACTGCTGGTATTAACACTGGGACCATATTCACCCTCCCTCCATACTGCTGGTATTAACACTGGGACCATAGTCACCCTCCTCCATACCTCTGGTATTAACACTGGGACCATAGTCACCCCTCCTCCATACTGCTGGTATTAACACTGGGACCATAGTCACCCTCCCTCCATACTGCTGGTATTAACACTGGGACCATAGTCACCCTCCTCCATACTGCTGGTGTTAACACTGGGACCATAGTCACCCTCCATACTGCTGGTATAACACTGGGACCATAGAGAATCACGTACTGCTGGTATTAACACTGGGACCATAGTCACCCTCCTCCATACTGCTGGTATTAACACTGGGACCATAGTCACCCTCCATCCATACTGCTGGTATTAACACTGGGACAATAGAGAGTCACCCTCCCTCCATACTGCTGGTGTTAACACTGGGACCATAGTCACCCTCCCTCCATACTGCTGGTATTAACACTGGGACCATAGTCACCCTCCCTACATACTGCTGGTATTAAAACTGGGACCATAGTCACCCTCCCTCCATACTGCTGGTGTTAACACTGGGAACATAGTCACCCTCCATCCATACTGCTGTATCCCTAACACTGGGACCATAGTCACCCTCCCTCCATACTGCTGGTATTAACACTGGGACCATAGTCACCCTCCCTCCATACTGCTGGTATTAACACTGGGACCATAGTCACCCTCCCTCCATACTGCTGGTGTTAACACTGGGACCATAGTCACCCTCAATACTGCTGGTATTAACACTATAGTCACCCTCCCTCCATACTGCTGGTATTAACACTGGGACCAAAGAAGTCACCCTCCCTCCATACTGCTGGTATTAACACTGGGACCATAGTCACCCTCCCTCCATACTGCTGGTGTAAACACTGGGACCATAGTCACCCTCCCTCCATACTGCTGGTATTAACACTGGGACCATAGTCACCCTCCCTCCATACTGCTGGTATTAACACTGGGACCATAGTCACCCTCCTCCATACTGCTGGTATTAACACTGGGACCATAGTCACCCTCCCTCCATACTGCTGGTATTAACACCGGGACCATAGAGAGTCACGTACTGCTGGTATTAACACTGGGACCATAGTCACCCTCCTCCATACTGCTGGTGTTAACACTGGGACCATAGTCACCCTCCCTCCATACTGCTGGTATTAACACTGGGACCATAGAGAGTCACGTATACTGCTGGTATTAACACTGGGACCATAGTCAGCTGGTAGTCACCCTCCCTCCATACTGCTGGTATTAACACTGGGACCATAGAGTCACCCTCCCCTCCATACTCACCTGGGACTCCCTCCCATACTGCTGGTGTTAACCCTCCCTCCATACTGCTGGTACCACTGGGACCATAGTCACCCTCCCTCCATACTGCTGGTATTAACACTGGGACCATAGTCACCCTCCCTCCATACTGCTGGTATTAACACTGGGACCATAGTCACCCTCCCCTCCATACTGCTGGTGTTAACACTGGGACCATAGTCACCTCCCTCCATACTGCTGGTGTAAACACTGGGACCATAGTCACCCTCCATACTGCTGGTATTAACACTGGGACCATAGTCACCCTCCCTCCATACTGCTGGTATTAACACTGGGACCATAGTCACCCTCCCTCCATACTGCTGGTATTAACACTGGGACCATAGTCACCCTCCCTCCATACTGCTGGTATTAACACTGGGACAATAGTCACCCTCCCTCCATACTGCTGGTATTAACACTGGGACCATAGTCACCTCTCCCTCCATACTGCTGGTATTAACACTGGGACCATAGTCACCCCCTCCATACTGCTGGTATTAACACTGGGACCATAGTCACCCTCCTCCATACTGCTGGTATTAACACTGGGACCATAGTCACCCTCCTCCATACTGCTGGTATTAACACTGGGACCATAGTCACCCTCCCTCCATACTGCTGGTATTAACACTGGGACCATAGTCACTCCCTCCATACTGCTGGTATTAACACTGGGACAATAGAGAGTCACCCTCCTCCATACTGCTGGTATTAACACTGGGACCATAGTCACCCTCCCTCCATACTGCTGGTATAACACTGGGACCATGGTCACCCTCCCTCCATACTGCTGGTATTAACACTGGGACCATAGTCACCCTCCCTCCATACTGCTGGTATTAACACTGGGACCATAGTCACCCTCCCTCCATACTGCTGGTATTAACACTGGGACCATAGTCACCCTCCTCCATACTGCTGGTATTAACACTGGGACCATATTCACCCTCCCTCCATACTGCTGGTATTAACACTGGGACAATAGAGAGTCACCCTCCCTCCATACTGCTGGTATTAACACTGGGACCATAGTCACCCTCCTACATACTGCTGGTATTAACAGTGGGACTATAGTCACCTCCTCCATACTGCTGGTATTAACACTGGGACCATAGAGAGTCACCCTCCCTCCATACTGCTGGTATTAACACTGGGACCATAGTCACCCACCCTCCCTCCATACTGCTGGTATTAACACTGGGACCATAGTCACCCTCCCTCATACTGCTGGTATTAACACTGGGACCATAGTCACCCCCTCCATACTGCTGGTATTAACACTGGGACCATAGAGAGTCACCCTCCCTCCAAACTGCTGGTATTAACACTGGGACCATAACACTGGGATTAACACTGGGACCATAGTCACCCTCCCTCCATACTGCTGGTGTTAACACTGGGACCATAGTCACCCCCATCCATACTGCTGGTATTAACACTGGGACAATAGAGAGTCACCCTCCCACCATACTGCTGGTGTTAACCTCCATAGTCACCCTCCCTCCATACTGCTGGTATAACACTGGGACCATAGTCACCCTCCTCCATACTGCTGGTATTAACACTGGGACCATAGTCACCCTCCCTCCATACTGCTGGTATTAACACTGGGACCATAGAGAGTCACCCCCTCCATACTGCTGGTATTAACACTGGGACCATAGTCACCCTCCTCCATACTGCTGGTATTAACACTGGGACCATAGTCACCCTCCCTCCATACTGCTGGTGTAAACACTGGTAGTCACCCCTCAATACTGCTGATATTAACAGTGGGACTATAGTCACCCTCCCTCCATACTGCTGGTATTAACACTGGGACCATAGTCACCCTCCCTCCATACTGCTGGTATTAACACTGGGACCATAGTCACCCTCCTCCATACTGCTGGTATTAACACTGGGACCATAGTCACCCTCCTCCATACTGCTGGTGTTAACACTGGGACCATAGTCACCCTCCATACTGCTGGTATTAACACTGGGACCATAGAGAATCCGTACTGCTGGTATTAACACTGGGACCATAGTCACCCTCCCTCCATACTGCTGGTATTAACACTGGGACCATAGTCACCCTCCCTCCATACTGCTGGTATTAACACTGGGACAATAGAGTCACCCTCCCTCCATACTGCTGGTGTTAACACTGGGACCATAGTCACCCTCCTCCATACTGCTGGTATTAACACTGGGACCATAGTCACCCTCCCTCCATACTGCTGGTGTTAACACTGGGACCATAGTCACCTCCCTCCATACTGCTGGTATTAACACTGGGACCATAGTCACCCTCCCTCCATACTGCTGGTATTAACACTGGGACCATAGTCACCCTCCCTCCATACTGCTGGTATTAACACTGGGACCATAGTCACCCTCCCTCCATACTGCTGGTGTTAACACTGGGACCATAGTCACCCTCCCCTCCATACTGCTGGTATTAACACTGGGACCATAGTCACCCTCCCTCCATACTGCTGGTATTAACACTGGGACCATAGTCACCCTCCTCCATACTGCTGGTGTTAACACTGGGACCATAGTCACCCTCCCTCCATACTGCTGGTATTAACACTGGGACCATAGTCAGCTGGTATTAACACTGGGACCATAGTCACCCTCCCTCCATACTGCTGGTATTAACACTGGGACCATAGTCACCCTCCCTCCATACTGCTGGTGTTAACACTGGGACCATAGTCACCCTCCTCCATACTGCTGGTATTAACACTGGGACCATAGTCACCCTCCCTCCATACTGCTGGTATTAACACTGGGACCATAGTCACCCTCCTCCATACTGCTGGTATTAACACTGGGACCATAGTCACCCTCCCTCCATACTGCTGGTATTAACACTGGGACCATAGTCACCCTCCCTCCATACTGCTGGTGTTAACACTGGGACCATAGTCACCCTCCCTTACTGCTCAACACTCCCTCCATACTGCTGGTATTAACACTGGGACCATAGTCACCCTCCCTCCATACTGCTGGTATTAACACTGGGACCATAGTCACCCTCCATCCATACTGCTGGTATTAACACTGGGACAATAGAGAGTCACCCTCCCTCCATACTGCTGGTATTAACACTGGGACCATAGTCACCCTCCCTCCATACTGCTGGTATTAACACTGGGACCATAGTCACCCTCCCTCCATACTGCTGGTATTAACACTGGGACCATAGTCACCCTCCCTCCATACTGCTGGTATTAACACTGGGACCATAGTCACCCTCCCTCCATACTGCTGGTATTAACACTGGGACCATAGTCACCTCCCTCCATACTGCTGGTATTAACACTGGGACCATAGTCACCCTCCTCCATACTGCTGGTATACTGCTGGTAACACTGGGACCATAGTCACCCTCCCTCATACTGCTGGTATTAACACTGGGACTGCTGGGACCATAGAGAGTCACCCTCCTCCATACTGCTGGTATTAACACTGGGACCATAGTCAACCTCCCTCCATACTGCTGGTATTAACACTGGGACCATGGTCACCCTCCCTCCATACTGCTGGTATTAACACTGGGACCATAGTCACCCTCCCTCCATACTGCTGGTATTAACACTGGGACAATAGAGAGTCACCCTCCTCCATACTGCTGGTATTAACACTGGGACCATAGTCACCCTCCTCCCATACTGCTGGTATTAACACTGGGACCATAGTCACCCTCCTTCCATACTGCTGGTATTAACACTGGGACAATAGAGAGTCACCTCCCTCCATACTGCTGGTATTAACACTGGGACCATAGTCACCCTCCCTCCATACTGCTGGTATTAACACTGGGACCATAATCACCCTCCCTCCATACTGCTGGTATTAACACTGGGACCATAGTCACCCCCTCCATACTGCTGGTATTAACACTGGGACCATAGTCACCCTCCCTCCATACTGCTGGTATTAACACTGGGACCATAGTCACCCTCCCTCCATACTGCTGGTATTAACACTGGGACCATATTCACCCTCCCTCCATACTGCTGCTATTAACACTGGGACAATAGAGAGTCACCCTCCATACTGCTGGTATTAACACTACTGCTGGTATTAACACTGGGACCATAGTCACCCTCCCTCCATACTGCTGGTATTAACACTGGGACCATAGTCACCCTCCCTCCATACTGCTGGTATTAACACTGGGACCATAGTCACCCCCTCCATACTGCTGGTATTAACACTGGGACCATAGTCACCCTCCCTCATACTGCTGGTATTAACACTGGGACAATAGTCACCCTCCCTCCATACTGCTGGTATTAACACTGGGACAATAGAGGACCCTCCCTCCAAACTGCTGGTATTAACCTGGGACCATAGAGGGTCATACTGCTGGTATTAACACTGGGACCATAGTCACCCTCCCTCCATACTGCTGGTGTTAACACTGGAACCATAGTCACCCCCATCCATACTGCTGGTATTAACACTGGGACAATAGAGAGTCACCCTCCCTCCATACTGCTGGTGTTAACACTGGGACCATAGTCACCCTCCCTCCATACTGCTGGTATTAACACTGGGACCATAGTCACCCTCCCTCCATACTGCTGGTATTAACAGTGGGACTATAGTCACCCTCCCTCCATACTGCTGGTATTAACACTGGCACCATAGAGAGTCACCCTCCCTCCATACTGCTGGTGTTAACACTGGGACCATAGTCACCCTCACTCCATACTGCTGGTATTAACACTGGGACCATAGTCACCCTCCCTCCATACTGCTGGTGTAAACACTAGGACCATAGTAACCCTCAATACTGCTGGTATTAACAGTGGGACTATAGTCACCCTCCCTCCATACTGCTGGTATTAACACTGGGACCATAGTCACCCTCCCTCCATACTGCTGGTATTAACACTGGGACCATAGTCACCCTCCCTCCATACTGCTGGTATTAACACTGGGACCATAGTCACCCTCCCTCCATACTGCTGGTGTTAACACTGGGACCATAGTCACCCTCCTTACTGCTGGTATTAACACTGGGACCATAGAGAATCACGTACTGCTGGTATTAACACTGGGACCATAGTAACCCTCCCTCCATACTGCTGGTATTAACACTGGGACCATAGTCACCCTCCATCCATACTGCTGGTATTAACACTGGGACAATAGAGAGTCACCCTCCCTCCATACTGCTCACTGGGACCATCACCTCCATACTGCTGGTGTTAACACTGGGACCATAGTCACCTCCCTCCATACTGCTGGTGTTAACACTGGGAACATAGTCACCCTCCTCCATACTGCTGGTATTAACACTGGGACCATAGTCACCCTCCCATACTGCTGGTATTAACACTGGGACCATAGTCACCCTCCCTCCATACTGCTGGTATTAACACTGGGACCATAGTCACCCTCCCTCCATACTGCTGGTGTTAACACTGGGACCATAGTCACCCTCCTCCATACTGCTGGTATTAACACTGGGACCATAGTCACCCTCCCTCCATACTGCTGGTATTAACACTGGGACCATAGTCACCCCCCCTCCATACTGCTGGTGTTAACACTAGGACCATAGTCACCCTCAATACTGCTGGTATTAACAGTGGGACTATAGTCACCCTCCCACCATACTGCTGGTATCACTGGGACCAAAGAGAGTCACCCTCCTCCATACTGCTGGTATTAACACTGGGACCATAGTCACCCTCCCTCCATACTGCTGGTGTTAACACTGGGACCATAGTCACCTCCCTCCATACTGCTGGTATTAACACTGGGACCATATCACCCTCCCTCCATACTGCTGGTATTAACACTGGGACCATAGTCACCCTCCCTCCATACTGCTGGTATTAACACTGGGACCATAGTCACCTCCCTCCATACTGCTGGTATTAACACTGGGACCATAGTCACCTCCCTCCATACTGCTGGTGTTAACACTGGGACCATAGTCACCCTCCATACTGCTGGTATTAACACTCCATACTGCTGGTATTAACACTGGGACCATAGTAACCCTCCCTCCATACTGCTGGTATTAACACTGGGACCATAGTCACCCTCCATCCATACTGCTGGTATTAACACTGGGACAATAGAGAGTCACCCTCCTCCATACTGCTGGTGTTAACACTGGGACCACCTCCCTCCATAGTCACCCTCCCTCCATACTGCTGGTATTAACACTGGGACCATAATCACCCTCCCTCCATACTGCTGGTATTAACACTGGGACCATAGTCACCCTCCCTCCATACTGCTGGTATTAACACTGGGACCATAGTCACCCTCCCTCCATACTGCTGGTATTAACACTGGGACCATAGTCACCCTCCCTCCATACTGCTGGTATTAACACTGGGACCATATTCACCCTCCCTCCATACTGCTGCTATTAACACTGGGACAATAGAGAGTCACCCTCCCTCCATACTGCTGGTATTAACACTGGGACCATAGTCACCCTCCCTACATACTGCTGGTATTAACAGTGGGACTATAGTCACCCTCCCTCCATACTGCTGGTATTAACACTGGGACCATAGAGAGTCACCCTCCCTCCATACTGCTGGTATTAACACTGGGACCATAGTCACCCACCCTCCCTACATACTGCTGGTATTAACACTGGGACCATAGTCACCCTCCCTCATACTGCTGGTATTAACACTGGGACCATAGTCACCCTCCCTACATACTGCTGGTATTAACACTGGGACAATAGAGAGTCACCCTCCCTCCAAACTGCTGGTATTAACACTGGGACCATAGAGGGTCACGTACTGCTGGTATTAACACTGGGACCATAGTCACCCTCCCTCCATACTGCTGGTGTTAACACTGGAACCATAGTCACCCCCCATCCATACTGCTGGTATTAACACTGGGACAATAGAGAGTCACCCTCCCTCCATACTGCTGGTGTTAACACTGGGACCATAGTCACCCTCCCTCCATACTGCTGGTATTAACACTGGGACCATAGTCACCCTCCCTCCATACTGCTGGTATTAACACTGGGACCATAGTCACCCTCCCTCCATACTGCTGGTATTAACACTGGTATCACCCTATACTGCTGGTGTTAACACTGGGACCATAGTCACCCTCCCTCCATACTGCTGGTATTAACACTGGGACCATAGTCACCCTCCCTCCATACTGCTGGTATTAACACTGGGACCATAGTCACCCTCCCTCCATACTGCTGGTATTAACACTGGGACCATAGTCACCCTCCCTCCATACTGCTGGTATCACCCTCCCTCCAACACTGGGACCATAGTCACCCTCCTCCATACTGCTGGTATTAACACTGGGACCATAGTCACCCTCCTCCTCCATACTGCTGGTATTAACACTGGGACCATAGTCACCTCCTCCATACTGCTGGTATTAACACTGGGACCATAGTCACCCTCCCTCCATACTGCTGGTATTAACACTGGGACCATAGTCACCCTCCCTCCATACTGCTGGTGTTAACACTGGGACCATAGTCACCCTCCCTGGTATTAACACTGGGACCATAGAGAATCATACTGCTGGTATTAACACTGGGACCATAGTCACCCTCCCTCCATACTGCTGGTATTAACACTGGGACCATAGTCACCCTCCATCCATACTGCTGGTATTAACACTGGGACAATAGAGAGTCACCCTCCCTCCATACTGCTGGTGTTAACACTGGGACCATAGTCACCCTCCTCCATACTGCTGGTATTAACACTGGGACCATAGTCACCCTCCCTCCTGCTGGTATAAAACTGGGACCATGTCACCCTCCCTCCATACTGCTGGTGTTAACACTGGGAACATAGTCACCCTCCCTCCATACTGCTGGTGTTAACACTGGGACCATAGTCACCCTCCCTCCATACTGCTGGTATTAACACTGGGACCATAGTCACCCTCCCTCCATACTGCTGGTATTAACACTGGGACCATAGTCACCCTCCTCCCATACTGCTGGTGTTAACACTAGGACCATAGTCACCCTCAATACTGCTGGTATTAACAGTGGGACTATAGTCACCCTCCCTCCATACTGCTGGTATTAACACTGGGACCATAGTCACCCTCCCTCCATACTGCTGGTATTAACACTGGGACCATAGTCACCCTCCTCCATACTGCTGGTGTTAACACTGGGACCATAGTCACCCTCCCTCCATACTGCTGGTATTAACACTGGGACCATAGTCACCCTCCCTCCATACTGCTGGTATTAACCTGGGACCATACACCCTGCTGGTATTAACACTGGGACCATAGTCACCCTCCTCCATACTGCTGGTATTAACACTGGGACCATAGTCACCCTCCCTCCATACTGCTGGTATTAACACTGGGACCATAGTCACCCTCCCTCCATACTGCTGGTATTAACACTGGGACCATAGTCACCCTCCATACTGCTGGTATTAACACTGGGACCATAGAGAATCACGTACTGCTGGTACCATAGTAACCCTCCTCCATACTGCTGGTATTAACACTGGGACCATAGTCACCCTCCATCCATACTGCTGGTATTAACACTGGGACAATAGAGAGTCACCCTCCCTCCATACTGCTGGTGTTAACACTGGGACCATAGTCACCCTCCCTCCATACTGCTGGTGTTAACACTGGGACCATAGTCACCCTCCCTACATACTGCTGGTATTAACACTGGGACCATAGTCACCCTCCCTCCATACTGCTGGTATTAACACTGGGACCATAGTCACCCTCCCTCCATACTGCTGGTATTAACACTGGGACCATAGTCACCCTCCCTCCATACTGCTGGTATTAACACTGGGACCATAGTCACCCTCCCTCCATACTGCTGGTATTAACACTGGGACCATAGTCACCCTCCCTCCATACTGCTGGTGTTAACACTAGGACCATAGTCACCCTCAATACTGCTGGTATTAACAGTGGGACTATAGTCACCCTCCCTCCATACTGCTGGTATTAACACTGGGACCATAGAGAGTCACCCTCCCTCCATACTGCTGGTATTAACACTGGGACCATAGTCACCCTCCTCCATACTGCTGGTGTTAACACTGGGACCATAGTCACCCTCCCTCCATACTGCTGGTATTAACACTGGGACCATAGTCACCCTCCTCCATACTGCTGGTATTAACACTGGGACCATAGTCACCTCCCTCCATACTGCTGGTATTAACACTGGGACCATAGTCACTGCTGGTATTAACACTGGGACCATAGTCACCTCCCTCCATACTGCTGGTATTAACACTGGGACCATAGTCACCCTCCCTCCATACTGCTGGTGTTAACACTGGGACCATAGTCACCCTCCATACTGCTGGTATTAACACTGGGACCATAGAGAATCACGTACTGCTGGTATTAACACTGGGACCATAGTCACCCTCCCTCCATACTGCTGGTAATAACACTGGGACCATAGTCACCCTCCCTACATACTGCTGGTATTAACACTGGGACCATAGTCACCCTCCCTCCATACTGCTGGTGTTAACACTGGGACCATAGTCACCCTCCCTCCATACTGCTGGTGTTAACACTGGGACCATAGTCACCCTCCCTCCATACTGCTGGTATTAACACTGGGACCATAGTCACCCTCCCTCCATACTGCTGGTATTAACACTGGGACCATAGTCACCCTCCCTCCATACTGCTGGTATTAACACTGGGACCATAGTCACCCTCCTCCATACTGCTGGTATTAACACTGGGACCATAGTCACCCTCCCTCCATACTGCTGGTATTAACTGGGACCATAGTCACCCTCCTCCATACTGCTGGTGTTAACACTAGGACCATAGTCACCCTCAATACTGCTGGTATTAACACTGGGACCATAGTCACCCCCTCCATACTGCTGGTATTAACACTGGGACCATAGAGAGTCACCCTCCCTCCATACTGCTGGTATTAACACTGGGACCATAGTCACCCTCCCTCCATACTGCTGGTATTAACACTGGGACCATAGTCACCCTCCCTCCATACTGCTGGTATTAACACTGGGACCATAGTCACCCTCCCTCCATACTGCTGGTATTAACACTGGGACCATAGTCACCTCCCTCCATACTGCTGGTATTAACACTGGGACCATAGTCACCCTCCCTCCATACTGCTGGTATTAACATACCATGCTCACCATACTGCTGGTATTAACACTGGGACCATAGTCACCCTCCCTCCATACTGCTGGTGTTAACACTGGGACCATAGTCACCTCCCTCCATACTGCTGATCCAACACTGCTGGTATTAACACTGGGACCATAGTCACCCTCCCTCCATACTGCTGGTATTAACACTGGGACCATAGTCACCCTCCCTCCATACTGCTGGTATTAACACTGGGACCATAGTCACCCCCTCCATACTGCTGGTATTAACACTGGGACCATAGTCACCCTCCCTCCATACTGCTGGTATTAACACTGGGACCATAGTCACCCTCCCTCCATACTGCTGGTATTAACACTGGGACCATAGTCACCCTCCCTCCATACTGCTGGTATAGGGACCATAGTCACCCTCCCTCCATACTGCTGGTATTAACACTGGGACCATAGTCACCCTCCCTCCATACTGCTGGTATTAACACTGGGACCATAGTCACCCTCCCTCCATACTGCTGGTATTAACACTGGGACCATAGTCACCCCTCCATACTGCTGGTATTAACACTGGGACAATAGATAGTCACCCTCCCTCCATACTGCTGGTATTAACACTGGGACCATAGTCACCCTCCCTCCATACTGCTGGTATTAACACTGGGACCATAGTCACCTGCTGGTATTAACACTGGGACCATAGTCACCCTCCCTCCATACTGCTGGTATTAACACTGGGACCATAGTCACCCTCCCTCCATACTGCTGGTATTAACACTGGGACCATAGTCACCTCCATACTGCTGGTATTAACACTGGGACCATAGAGAATCACATACTGCTGGTATTAACACTGGGACCATAGTCACCCTCCCTCCATACTGCTGGTATTAACACTGGGACCATAGTCACCCTCCATCCATACTGCTGGTATTAACACTGGGACAATAGAGAGTCACCCTCCCTCCATACTGCTGGTGTTAACACTGGGACCATAGTCACCCTCCCTCCATACTGCTGGTGTTAACACTGGGACCATAGTCACCCTCCACATACTGCTGGTATTAACACTGGGACCATAGTCACCCTCCCTCCATACTGCTGGTATTAACACTGGGACATAGTCACCCCCTCCATACTGCTGGTGTTAACACTGGGACCATAGTCACCCTCCTCCATACTGCTGGTATTAACACTGGGACCATAGTCACCCTCCCTCCATACTGCTGGTATTAACACTACCATGCTGCTGGTATTAACACTGGGACCATAGTCACCCTCAATACTGCTGGTATTAACAGTGGGACTATAGTCACCCTCCCTCCATACTGCTGGTATTAACACTGGGACCAAAGAGAGTCACCCTCCCTCCATACTGCTGGTATTAACACTGGGACCATAGTCACCCTCCCTCCATACTGCTGGTGTTAACACTGGGACCATAGTCACCCTCCCTCCATACTGCTGGTATTAACACTGGGACCATATTCACCCTCCCTCCATACTGCTGGTATTAACACTGGGACCATAGTCACCCTCCCTCCATACCTCTGGTATTAACACTGGGACCATAGTCACCCTCCCTCCATACTGCTGGTATTAACACTGGGACCATAGTCACCCTCCCTCCATACTGCTGGTATTAACACTGGGACCATAGTCACCCTCCCTCCATACTGCTGGTGTTAACACTGGGACCATAGTCACCCTCCATACTGCTGGTATAACACTGGGACCATAGAGAATCACGTTGCTGGTATTAACACTGGGACCATAGTCACCCTCCCTCCATACTGCTGGTATTAACACTGGGACCATAGTCACCCTCCATCCATACTGCTGGTATTAACACTGGGACAATAGAGAGTCACCCTCCCTCCATACTGCTGGTGTTAACACTGGGACCATAGTCACCCTCCCTCCATACTGCTGGTGTTAACACTGGGACCATAGTCACCCTCCCTACATACTGCTGGTATTAAAACTGGGACCATAGTCACCCTCCCTCCATACTGCTGGTGTTAACACTGGGAACATAGTCACCCTCCCTCCATACTGCTGGTGTTAACACTGGGACCATAGTCACCCTCCCTCCATACTGCTGGTATTAACACTGGGACCATAGTCACCCTCCCTCCATACTGCTGGTATTAACACTGGGACCATAGTCACCCTCCCTCCATACTGCTGGTGTTAACACTAGGACCATAGTCACCCTCCATACTGCTGGTATTAACAGTGGGACTATAGTCACCCTCCCTCCATACTGCTGGTATTAACACTGGGACCATAGTCACCCTCCCTCCATACTGCTGGTATTAACACTGGGACCATAGTCACCCTCCCTCCATACTGCTGGTATTAACACTGGGACCATAGTCACCCTCCCTCCATACTGCTGGTATTAACACTGGGACCATAGTCACCCTCCCTCCATACTGCTGGTATTAACACTGGGAACATAGTCACCCTCCCTCCATACTGCTGGTATTAACACTGGGACCATAGTCACCCTCCCTCCATACTGCTGGTATTAACACTGGGACCATAGTCACCCTCCCTCCATACTGCTGGTATTAACACTGGGACCATAGTCACCTCCTGGGACCATCCCCTCCCTCCATACTGCTGGTGTTAACACTGGGACCATAGTCACCCTCCCTACATACTGCTGGTATTAACATACTGCTGGTATTAACACTGGGACCATAGTCACCCTCCCTCCATACTGCTGGTATTAACACTGGGACCATAGTCACCCTCCCTCCATACTGCTGGTATTAACACTGGGACCATACTGTCACCACCCTCCCTCATACTGCTGGTATTAACACTGGGACCATAGTCACCCTCCCTCCATACTGCTGGTATTAACACTGGGACAATAGAGAGTCACCCTCCCTCCATACTGCTGGTATTAACACTGGGACCATAGTCACCCTCCCTCCATACTGCTGGTGTAAACACTGGGTCACCCTCCATACTGCTGGTATTAACACTGGGACCATAGTCACCCTCCTCCATACTGCTGGTATTAACACTGGGACCATAGTCACCCTCCCTCCATACTGCTGGTATTAACACTGGGATATTCCATACTGCTGGTATTAACACTGGGACAATAGAGAGTCACCCTCCCTCCATACTGCTGGTATTAACACTGGGACCATAGTCACCCCCCTCCATACTGCTGGTATTAACACTGGGACCATAGTCACCCTCCCTCCATACTGCTGGTATTAACACTGGGACCATAGTCACCCTCCCTCCATACTGCTGGTATTAACACTGGGACAATGAGTCACCCTCCCTCCATACTGCTGGTATTAACACTGGGACCATAGTCACCCTCCCTCCATACTGCTGGTATTAACACTGGGACCATAGTCACCCTCCTTCCATACTGCTGGTATTAACACTGGGACCATAATCACCCTCCCTCCATACTGCTGGTATTAACACTGGGACCATAGTCACCATCCCTCCATACTGCTGGTATTAACACTGGGACCATAGTCACCCTCCCTCCATACTGCTGGTATTAACACTGGGACCATAGTCACCCTCCCTCCATACTGCTGGTATTAACACTGGGACAATAGAGAGTCACCCTCCCTCCATACTGCTGGTATTAACACTGGGACCATAGTCACCCTCCCTACATACTGCTGGTATAACACTGGGACCATAGTCACCCTCCCTCCATACTGCTGGTATTAACACTGGGACCATAGTCACCCTCCCTCCATACTGCTGGTATTAACACTGGGACCATAGTCACCCTCCCTCCATACTGCTGGTATTAACACTGGGACCATAGTCACCCTCCCTACATACTGCTGGTATTAACACTGGGACCATAGTCACCCACCCTCCCTCCATACTGCTGGTATTAACACTGGGACCATAGTCACCCTCCCTCATACTGCTGGTATTAACACTGGGACCATAGTCACCCTCCCTACATACTGCTGGTATTAACACTGGGACAATAGTCACCCTCCCTCCATACTGCTGGTATTAACACTGGGACCATAGAGAGTCACGTACTGCTGGTATTAACACTGGGACCATAGTCACTGGGACCATAGTCACCCTCCTCCATACTGCTGGTATTAACACTGGGACCATAGTCACGTACCTGGTATTAACACTGGGACCATAGTCACCCTCCATACTGCTGGTATTAACACTGGGACCATAGTCACCCCCCTCCATACTGCTGGTATTAACACTGGGACAATAGTCACCCTCCCTCCATACTGCTGGTATTAACACTGGGACCATAGTCACCCTCCCTCCATACTGCTGGTATTAACACTGGGACCATAGTCACCCTCCCTCCATACTGCTGGTATTAACACTGGGACCATAGTCACCTCCCTCCATACTGCTGGTGTTAACACTGGGACCATAGTCACCCTCCTCCATACTGCTGGTATTAACACTGGGACCATAGTCACCCTCCCTCCATACTGCTGGTATTAACACTGGGACCATAGTCACCATACTGTGGTATTAACACTGGGACCATCCACCCTCCATACTGCTGGTATTAACACTGGGACCATAGTCACCCTCCCTCCATACTGCTGGTATTAACACTGGGACCATAGTCACCCTCCCTCCATACTGCTGGTATTAACACTGGGACCATAGTCACCCTCCCTCCATACTGCTGGTATTAACACTGGGACCATAGTCACCCTCCCTCCATACTGCTGGTATCACCCTATACACTGGGACCATAGTCACCCTCCCTCCATACTGCTGGTGTTAACACTGGGACCATAGTCACCCTCCATACTGCTGGTATTAACACTGGGACCATAGAGAATCACGTACTGCTGGTATTAACACTGGGACCATAGTAACCCTCCCTCCATACTGCTGGTATTAACACTGGGACCATAGTCACCCTCCATCCATACTGCTGGTATTAACACTGGGACAATAGAGAGTCACCCTCCCTCCATACTGCTGGTGTTAACACTGGGACCATAGTCACCCTCCCTCCATACTGCTGGTGTTAACACTGGGACCATAGTCACCCTCCCTCCATACTGCTGGTATTAACACTGGGACCATAGTCACCCTCCCTCCATACTGCTGGTATTAACACTGGGACCATAGTCACCCTCCCTCCATACTGCTGGTGTTAACACTGGGACCATAGTCACCCTCCCTCCATACTGCTGGTATTAACACTGGGACCATAGTCACCCTCCCTCCATACTGCTGGTATTAACACTGGGACCATAGTCACCCTCCCTCCATACTGCTGGTGTTAACACTGGGACCATAGTCACCCTCCCTCCATACTGCTGGTGTTAACACTGGGACCATAGTCACCCTCAATACTGCTGGTATTAACACTGGGACCATAGTCACCCTCCCTCCATACTGCTGGTATTAACACTGGGACCATAGTCACCCTCCCTCCATACTGCTGGTATTAACACTGGGACCATAGTCACCCTCCCTCCATACTGCTGGTATTAACACTGGGACCATAGTCACCCTCCCTCCATACTGCTGGTATTAACACTGGGACCATAGAGAGTCACCCTCCCTCCATACTGCTGGTCACGTAACACTGGGACCATAGTCACCCTCCCTCCATACTGCTGGTATTAACACTGGGACCATAGTCACCCTCCCTCCATACTGCTGGTATTAACACTTAACACTGGGACCATAGAGAGTCACCCTCCCTCCATACTGCTGGTATTAACACTGGGACCATAGAGAGCCACCCTCCCTCCATACTGCTGGTATTAACACTGGGACCATAGTCACCCTCCCTACATACTGCTGGTATTAACACTGGGACCATAGTCACCCTCGCTCCATACTGCTGGTATTAACACTGGGACCATAGTCACCCTCCCTCCATACTGCTGGTATTAACACTGGGACCATAGTCACCCTCCCTCCATACTGCTGGTATTAACACTGGGACCATAGAGAGTCACCCTCCCTCCATACTGCTGGTATTAACACTGGGACCATAGTCACCCTCCCTCCATACTGCTGGTGTTAACACTGGGACCATAGTCACCCTCCATCCATACTGCTGGTATTAACACTGGGACCATAGTCACCCTCCCTCCATACTGCTGGTATTAACACTGGGACCATAGTCACCCTCCTCCATACTGCTGGTATTAACACTGGGACCATAGAGTCATAACTGCTGGTATTAACACTGGAACATAGAGTCACCCTCCCTCCATACTGCTGGTATTAACACTGGGACCATAGTCACCTCCACTCCATACTGCTGGTATTAACACTGGGACCATAGTCACCCTCCCTCCATACTGCTGGTATTAACACTGGGACCATAGTCACCCTCCCTCCATACTGCTGGTATTAACACTGGGACCATAGTCACCCTCCCTCCATACTGCTGGTATTAACACTGGGACCATAGAGAGTCACCCTCCCTCCATACTGCTGGTATTAACACTGGGACCATAGTCACCCTCCTCCATACTGCTGGTATTAACACTGGGGCCATATTCACTCCCTCCATACTGCTGGTATTAACACTGGGACCATAGAGAGTCACCCTCCCTCCATACTGCTGGTATTAACACTGGGACCATAGTCACCTCCTCCATACTGCTGGTATTAACACTGGGACCATGGTCACCCTCCCTCCATACTGCTGGTATTAACACTGGGACCATAGTCACCCTCCCTCCATACTGCTGGTATTAACACTGGGACAATAGAGAGTCACCCTCCCTCCATACTGCTGGTATTAACACTGGGACCATAGTCACCCTCCTCCATACTGCTGGTATTAACACTGGGACCATAGTCACCCTCCTTCCATACTGCTGGTATTAACACTGGGACCATAGTCACCCTCCTCCATACTGCTGGTATTAACACTGGGACCATAGTCACCCTCCCTCCATACTGCTGGTATTAACACTGGGACCATAGTCACCTCCCTCCATACTGCTGGTATTAACACTGGGACCATAGTCACCCTCCCTCCATACTGCTGGTATTAACACTGGGACAATAGAGAGTCACCCTCCCTCCATACTGCTGGTATTAACACTGGGACCATAGTCACCCTCCCTCCATACTGCTGGTATTAACACTGGGACCATAGTCACCCTCCCTCCATACTGCTGGTATTAACACTGGGACCATAGTCACCCTCCCTCCATACTGCTGGTATTAACACTGGGACCATAGTCACCCTCCCTCCATACTGCTGGTATTAACACTGGGACCATAGTCACCCTCCCTCCATACTGCTGGTATTAAAACTGGGACCATAGTCACCCTCCCTCCATACTGCTGGTATTAACACTGGGACCATAGTCACCCTCCCTCCATACTGCTGGTATTAACACTGGGACCATAGTCACCCTCCCTACCATACTGCTGGTATTAACACTGGGACAATAGTCACCCTCCCTCCATACTGCTGGTATTAACACTGGGACCATAGTCACCCTCCCTCCATACTGCTGGTGTTAACACTGGGTCACCCCCCTCCATACTGCTGGTACACTGGGACCATAGAGATCACGTACTGCTGGTATTAACACTGGGACCATAGTCACCCTCCCTCCATACTGCTGGTGTTAACACTGGGACCATAGTCACCCTCCCTCCATACTGCTGGTATTAACACTGGGACCATAGTCACTGGGACCCTCCATACTGCTGGTATTAACACTGGGACCATAGTCACCCTCCCTCCATACTGCTGGTATTAACACTGGGACCATAGTCACCCTCCATCCATACTGCTGGTATTAACACTGGGACCATAGTCACCCTCCCTCCATACTGCTGGTGTTAACACTGGGACCATAGTCACCCTCCTCCATACTGCTGGTAAACACTGGGACCATAGTCACCCTCCCTACATACTGCTGGTATTAACACTGGGACCATAGTCACCCTCCCTCCATACTGCTGGTATTAACACTGGGACCATAGTCACCCTCCCTCCATACTGCTGGTATTAACACTGGGACCATAGTCACCCTCCCTCCATACTGCTGGTATTAACACTGGGACCATAGTCACCCTCCCTCCATACTGCTGGTATTAACACTGGGACCATAGTCACCCTCCCTCCATACTGCTGGTATTAACACTGGGACCATAGTCACCCTCCCTCCATACTGCTGGTATTAACACTGGGACCATAGTCACCCTCCTCCATACTGCTGGTATTAACACTGGGACCATAGTCACCCTCCCTCCATACTGCTGGTATTAACACTGGGACCATAGTCACCCTCCCTCCATACTGCTGGTATTAACACTGGGACCATAGTCACCCTCCCTCCATACTGCTGGTATTAAAACTGGGACCATAGTCACCCTCCCTCCATACTGCTGGTGTTAACACTGGGAACATAGTCACCCTCCCTCCATACTGCTGGTGTTAACACTGGGGCCATAGTCACTCTCCCTCAATACTGCTGGTATTAACACCGGGACAATAGAGAGTCACCCTCCCTCCATACTGCTGGTATTAACACTGGGACCATAGTCACCCTCCCTCCATACTGCTGGTGTTAACACTGGGACCATAGTCACCTCCCTCCATACTGCTGGTGTTATACCATAGTCACCCTGGCTGGTATTAACACTGGGACCATAGTCACCCTCCCTCCATACTGCTGGTATTAACACTGGGACCATATTCACCCTCCCTCCATACTGCTGGTATTAACACTGGGACCATAGTCACCCTCCCTCCATACTGCTGGTATTAACACTGGGACCATAGTCACCCTCCCTCCATACTGCTGGTATTAACACTGGGACCATAGAGAGTCACCCTCCCTCCATACTGCTGGTATTAACACTGGGACCATAGAGAGTCACGTACTGCTGGTATTAACACTGGGACCATAGTCACCCTCCCTCCATACTGCTGGTGTTAACACTGGAACCATAGTCACCCTCCCTACATACTGCTGGTATTAACACAGGGACCATTGAGAGTCACGTACTGCTGGTATTAACACTGGGACCATAGAGAGTCACCCTCCCTCCATACTGCTGGTATTAACACTGGGACCATAGAGAGCCACCCTCCCTCCATACTGCTGGCATTAACACTGGGACCATAGTCACCCTCGCTCCATACTGCTGGTATTAACACTGGGACCATAGTCACCCTCCCTCATACTGCTGGTATTAACACTGGGACCATAGTCACCTCCCTCATACTGCTGGTATTAACACTGGGACCACAGTCACCCTCCCTACATACTGCTGGTATTAACACTGGGACAATAGAGAGTCACCCTCCCTCCATACTGCTGATATTAACACTGGGACCATAGTCACCCTCCCTCCATACTGCTGGTGTTAACACTGGGACCATAGTCACCCTCCATACTCCACTACCATGCTGGTATTAACACTGGGACCATAGTCACCCTCCCTCCATACTGCTGGTGTTAACACTGGAACCATAGTCACCCTCCCTCCATACTGCTGGTATTAACACTGGGACCATAGAGAGTCACTGGGACCACTGGAACCATAGTCACCCTCCCTCCATACTGCTGGTATTAACACTGGGACCATAGTCACCCTCCTCCATACTGCTGGTATTAACACTGGGACCATAGTCACCCTCCCTCCATACTGCTGGTATTAACACTGGGACCATAGAGAGTCACCCTCCTCCAAATTGCTGGTATACTGCTGGTCACGTTAAACACTGGGACCATAGTCACCTCCTCCATACTGCTGGTATTAACACTGGGACCATAGAGAGTCACCCTCCTCCATACTGCTGGTATTAACACTGGGACCATAGTCACCCTCCCTCCATACTGCTGGTATTAACACTGGGACCATATCACTCTCCCTCCATACTGCTGGTATTAACACTGGGACACAATAGAGAGTCACCCTCCCTCCATACTGCTGGTATTAACACTGGGACCATAGTCAACCTCCTCCATACTGGGACCACTGGGACCATGTCACCCTCCTCCATACTGCTGGTATTAACACTGGGACCATAGTCACCCTCCCTCCATACTGCTGGTATTAACAATGGGACAATAGAGAGTCACCCTCCCTCCATACTGCTGGTATTAACACTGGGACCATAGTCACCCTCCCTCCATACTGCTGGTATTAACACTGGGACCATAGTCACCCTCCTTCCATACTGCTGGTATTAACACTGGGACCATAATCACCCTCCCTCCATACTGCTGGTATTAACACTGGGACCATAGTCACCATCCCTCCATACTGCTGGCATTAACACTGGGACCATAGTCACCCTCCCTCCATACTGCTGGTATTAACACTGGGACCATAGTCACCCTCCCTCCATACTGCTGGTATTAACACTGGGACAATAGAGAGTCACCCTCCCTCCATACTGCTGGTATTAACACTGGGACCATAGTCACCCTCCCTACATACTGCTGGTATTAACACTGGGACCATAGTCACCCTCCTCCATACTGCTGGTATTAACACTGGGACCATAGTCACCCTCCCTCCATACTGCTGGTATTAACACTGGGACCATAGTCACCCTCCCTCCATACTGCTGGTATTAACACTGGGACCATAGTCACCTCCCTACATACTGGGACCACTGGGACCATATCACCCTCCCTCCATACTGCTGGTATTAACACTGGGACCATAGTCACCCTCCCTCATACTGCTGGTATTAACACTGGGACCATAGTCACCCTCCCTACATACTGCTGGTATTAACACTGGGACAATAGAGAGTCACCCTCCCTCCAAACTGCTGGTATTAACACTGGGACTGGTACGTAACACTGGGACCATAGTCACCCTCCCTCCATACTGCTGGTGTTAACACTGGAACCATAGTCACCCCCCATCCATACTGCTGGTATTAACACTGGGACCATAGAGAGTCACGTACTGCTGGTATTAACACTGGGACCATCACCCTCCCTCCATACTGCTGGTGTTAACACTGGAACCATAGTCACCCCCATCCATACTGGGTATTAACACACAATAGTCACCCTCCCTCCATACTGCTGGTGTTAACACTGGGACCATAGTCACCCTCCCTCCATACTGCTGGTATTAACACTGGGACCATAGTCACCCTCCCTCCATACTGCTGGTATTAACACTGGGACCATAGTCACCCTCCCTCCATACTGCTGGTGTTAACACTGGGACCATAGTCACCCTCCTCCATACTGCTGGTATTAACACTGGGACCATAGTCACCCTCCCTCCATACTGCTGGTATTAACACTGGGACCATAGTCACCCTCCTCCATACTGCTGGTATTAACACTGGGACCATAGTCACCCTCCCTCCATACTGCTGGTATTAACACTGGGACCATAGTCACCTCCCTCCATACTGCTGGTATTAACACTGGGACCATAGTCACCCTCCCTCCATACTGCTGGTATTAACACTGGGACCATAGTCACCCTCCCTCCATACTGCTGGTATTAACACTGGGACCATAGTCACCCTCCCTCCATACTGCTGGTATTAACACTGGGACCATAGTCACCCTCCCTCCATACTGCTGGTATTAACACTGGGACCATAGTCACCCTCCCTCCATACTGCTGGTGTTAACACTGGGACCATAGTCACCCTCCATACTGCTGGTATTAACACTGGGACCATAGAGAGTCACGTGCTGGTATTAACACTGGGACCATAGTAACCCTCCCTCCATACTGCTGGTATTAACACTGGGACCATAGTCACCCTCCATCCATACTGCTGGTATTAACACTGGGACAATAGAGAGTCACCCTCCCTCCATACTGCTGGTGTTAACACTGGGACCATAGTCACCCTCCTCCATACTGCTGGTGTTAACACTGGGACCATAGTCACCCTCCCTACATACTGCTGGTATTAAAACTGGGACCATAGTCACCCTCCCTCCATACTGCTGGTATTAACACTGGGAACATAGTCACCCTCCCTCCATACTGCTGGTGTTAACACTGGGACCATAGTCACCCTCCCTCCATACTGCTGGTATTAACACTGGGACCATAGTCACCCTCCCTCCGTACTGCTGGTATTAACACTGGGACCATAGTCACCCTCCCTCCATACTGCTGGTGTTAACACTGGGACCATAGTCACCCTCCCTCCATACTGCTGGTGTTAACACTAGGACCATAGTCACCATACTGCTGGTATTAACACTGGGACCATAGTCACCCTCCCTCCATACTGCTGGTATTAACACTGGGACCATATTCACCCTCCCTCCATACTGCTGGTATTAACACTGGGACCATAGTCACCCTCCCTCCATACTGCTGGTATTAACACTGGGACCATAGTCACCCTCCCTCCATACTGCTGGTATTAACACCGGGACCATAGAGGCACCCTCCCTCCATACTGCTGGTATTAACACTGGGACCATAGAGAGTCACGTACTGCTGGTATTAACACTGGGACCATAGTCACCCTCCCTCCATACTGCTGGTGTTAACACTGGAACCATAGTCACCCTCCCTCCATACTGCTGGTATACTGGGACCATGAGAGTCACGTACTAAACACTGGGACCATAGAGAGTCACCCTCCTCCATACTGCTGGTATTAACACTGGGACCATAGAGAGCCACCCTCCTCCATACTGCTGGCATTAACACTGGGACCATAGTCACCCTCCCTACATACTGCTGGTATTAACACTGGGACCATAGTCACCCTCCTCCATACTGCTGGTATTAACACTGGGACCATAGTCACCCTCCCTCATACTGCTGGTATTAACACTGGGACCACAGTCACCCTCCCTACATACTGCTGGTATTAACACTGGGACAATAGAGAGTCACCCTCCCTCCATACTGCTGATATTAACACTGGGACCATAGTCACCCTCCCTCCATACTGCTGGTGTTAACAGTGGGACCATAGTCACCCTCCATACTGCTGGTATTAACACTGGGACCATAGAGAGTCACGTACTGCTGGTATTAACACTGGGACCATAGTCACCCTCCCTCCATACTGCTGGTGTTAACACTGGAACCATAGTCACCCTCCCTCCATACTGCTGGGACCATAGAGAGTCACACTGGGTATTAACACTGGAACCATAGAGAGTCACCCTCCCTCCATACTGCTGGTATTAACTGGGACCATGGGAGTCACGTATGCTGGTAGTAACACTGGGACCATAGTCACCCTCCTCCATACTGCTGGTATTAACACTGGGACCATAGTCACCCTCCCTCCATACTGCTGGTATTAACACTGGGACCATAGAGAGTCACCCTCCCTCCAAATTGCTGGTATTAACACTGGGACCATAGAGAGTCACGTACTGCTGGTATTAACACTGAGACCATAGTCACCCTCCTCCATACTGCTGGTATTAACACTGGGACCATAGAGAGTCACCCTCCCTCCATACTGCTGGTATTAACACTGGGACCATAGTCACCCTCCCTCCATACTGCTGGTATTAACACTGGGGCCATATTCACTCTCCCTCAATACTGCTGGTATTAACACTGGGACAATAGAGAGTCACCCTCCCTCCATACTGCTGGTATTAACACTGGGACCATAGTCAACCTCCCTCCATACTGCTGGTATTAACACTGGGACCATGGTCACCCTCCCTCCATACTGCTGGTATTAACACTGGGACCATAGTCACCCTCCCTCCATACTGCTGGTATTAACAATGGGACAATAGAGAGTCACCCTCCCTCCATACTGCTGGTATTAACACTGGGACCATAGTCACCCTCCCTCCATACTGCTGGTATTAACACTGGGACCATAGTCACCCTCCTTCCATACTGCTGGTATTAACACTGGGACCATAATCACCCTCCCTCCATACTGCTGGTATTAACACTGGGACCATAGTCACCATCCCTCCATACTGCTGGCATTAACACTGGGACCATAGTCACCCTCCCTCCATACTGCTGGTATTAACACTGGGACCATAGTCACCCTCCCTCCATACTGCTGGTATTAACACTGGGACAATAGAGAGTCACCCTCCCTCCATACTGCTGGTAATAACACTGGGACCATAGTCACCCTCCCTACATACTGCTGGTATTAACACTGGGACCATAGTCACCCTCCCTCCATACTGCTGGTATTAACACTGGGACCATAGTCACCCTCCCTCCATACTGCTGGTATTAACACTGGGACCATAGTCACCCTCCCTCCATACTGCTGGTATTAACACTGGGACCATAGTCACCCTCCCTACATACTGCTGGTATTAACACTGGGACCATATCCACCCTCCCTCCATACTGCTGGTATTAACACTGGGACCATAGTCACCCTCCCTCATACTGCTGGTATTAACACTGGGACCATAGTCACCCTCCCTACATACTGCTGGTATTAACACTGGGACAATAGAGAGTCACCCTCCCTCCAAACTGCTGGTATTAACACTGGGACCATAGAGAGTCACGTACTGCTGGTATTAACACTGGGACCATAGTCACCCTCCCTCCATACTGCTGGTGTTAACACTGGAACCATAGTCACCCCCCATCCATACTGCTGGTATTAACACTGGGACCATAGAGAGTCACGTACTGCTGGTATTAACACTGGGACCATAGTCACCCTCCCTCCATACTGCTGGTGTTAACACTGGAACCATAGTCACCCCCCATCCATACTGCTGGTATTAACACTGGGACAATAGAGAGTCACCCTCCCTCCATACTGCTGGTGTTAACACTGGGACCATAGTCACCCTCCCTCCATACTGCTGGTATTAACAGTGGGACTATAGTCACCCTCCCTCCATACTGCTGGTATTAACAGTGGGACTATAGTCACCCTCCCTCCATACTGCTGGTGTTAACACTCGAACCATAGTCACCCTCACTCCATACTGCTGGTATTAACACTGGGACCATAGTCACCCTCCCTCCATACTGCTGGTATTAACACTGGGACCATAGTCACCCTCCCTCCATACTGCTGGTATTAACACTGGGACCATAGTCACCCTCCCTCCATACTGCTGGTATTAACACTGGGACCATAGTCACCCTCCCTCCATACTGCTGGTATTAACACTGGGACTATAGTCACCCTCCCTCCATACTGCTGGTATTAACACTGGGACCATAGTCACCCTCCCTCCATACTGCTGGTATTAACACTGGGACCATAGTCACCCTCCCTCCATACTGCTGGTATTAACACTGGGACCATAGTCACCCTCCCTCCATACTGCTGGTATTAACACTGGGACCATAGTCACCCTCCCTCCATACTGCTGGTGTTAACACTGGGACCATAGTCACCCTCCATACTGCTGGTATTAACACTGGGACCATAGAGAGTCACGTACTGCTGGTATTAACACTGGGACCATAGTAACCCTCCCTCCATACTGCTGGTATTAACACTGGGACCATAGTCACCCTCCATCCATACTGCTGGTATTAACACTGGGACAATAGAGAGTCACCCTCCCTCCATACTGCTGGTGTTAACACTGGGACCATAGTCACCCTCCTTCCATACTGCTGGTGTTAACACTGGGACCATAGTCACCCTCCCTACATACTGCTGGTATTAAAACTGGGACCATAGTCACCCTCCCTCCATACTGCTGGTATTAACACTGGGAACATAGTCACCCTCCCTCCATACTGCTGGTGTTAACACTGGGACCATAGTCACCCTCCCTCCATACTGCTGGTATTAACACTGGGACCATAGTCACCCTCCCTCCGTACTGCTGGTATTAACACTGGGACCATAGTCACCCTCCCTCCATACTGCTGGTGTTAACACTGGGACCATAGTCACCCTCCCTCCATACTGCTGGTGTTAACACTAGGACCATAGTCACCCTCAATACTGCTGGTATTAACACTGGGACCATAGTCACCCTCCCTCCATACTGCTGGTATTAACACTGGGACCATATTCACCCTCCCTCCATACTGCTGCTATTAACACTGGGACCATAGTCACCCTCCCTCCATACTGCTGGTATTAACACTGGGACCATAGTCACCCTCCCTCCATACTGCTGGTATTAACACCGGGACCATAGAGAGGCACCCTCCCTCCATACTGCTGGTATTAACACTGGGACCATAGAGAGTCACGTACTGCTGGTATTAACACTGGGACCATAGTCACCCTCCCTCCATACTGCTGGTGTTAACACTGGAACCATAGTCACCCTCCCTCCATACTGCTGGTATTAACACTGGGACCATAGAGAGTCACGTACTGCTGGTATTAACACTGGGACCATAGAGAGTCACCCTCCCTCCATACTGCTGGTATTAACACTGGGACCATAGAGAGCCACCCTCCCTCCATACTGCTGGCATTAACACTGGGACCATAGTCACCCTCCCTACATACTGCTGGTATTAACACTGGGACCATAGTCACCCTCGCTCCATACTGCTGGTATTAACACTGGGACCATAGTCACCCTCCCTCATACTGCTGGTATTAACACTGGGACCACAGTCACCCTCCCTACATACTGCTGGTATTAACACTGGGACAATAGAGAGTCACCCTCCCTCCATACTGCTGATATTAACACTGGGACCATAGTCACCCTCCCTCCATACTGCTGGTGTTAACAGTGGGACCATAGTCACCCTCCATACTGCTGGTATTAACACTGGGACCATAGAGAGTCACGTACTGCTGGTATTAACACTGGGACCATAGTCACCCTCCCTCCATACTGCTGGTGTTAACACTGGAACCATAGTCACCCTCCCTCCATACTGCTGGTATTAACACTGGGACCATAGAGAGTCACGTACTGCTGGTATTAACACTGGAACCATAGAGAGTCACCCTCCCTCCATACTGCTGGTATTAATACTGGGACCATAGAGAGTCACGTACTGCTGGTATTAACACTGGGACCATAGTCACCCTCCTCCATACTGCTGGTATTAACACTGGGACCATAGTCACCCTCCCTCCATACTGCTGGTATTAACACTGGGACCATAGAGAGTCACCCTCCCTCCAAATTGCTGGTATTAACACTGGGACCATAGAGAGTCACGTACTGCTGGTATTAACACTGAGACCATAGTCACCCTCCTCCATACTGCTGGTATTAACACTGGGACCATAGAGAGTCACCCTCCCTCCATACTGCTGGTATTAACACTGGGACCATAGAGAGTCACCCTCCCTCCATACTGCTGGTATTAACACTGGGACAATAGAGAATCACCCTCCCTCCATACTGCTGGTATTAACACTGGGACCATAGAGAGTCACCCTCCTCCATACTGCTGGTATTAACACTGGGACCATAGAGAGTCACCCTCCTCCATACTGCTGGTATTAACACTGGGACCATAGTCACCCTCCCTCCATACTGCTGGTATTAACACTGGGACCATAGTCACCCTCCCTCCATACTGCTGGTATTAACACTGGGACAATAGAGAGTCACCCTCCCTCCATACTGCTGGTATTAACACTGGGACCATAGTCACCCTCCCTCCATACTGCTGGTGTTAACACTGGGACCATAGTCACCCTCCATACTGCTGGTATTAACACTGGGACCATAGAGAGTCACCCTCCCTCCATACTGCTGGTATTAACACTGGGACCATAGTCACCCTCCCTCCATACTGCTGGTATAACACTGGGACCATAGGAGTCACGTACTGCTGGTATTAACACTGGGACCATAGTCACCCTCCCTCCATACTGCTGGTATTAACACTGGGACCATAGAGTCACCCTCCCTCCATACTGCTGGTGTTAACACTGGGACCATAGAGAGTCACGTACTGCTGGTATTAACACTGGGACCATAGTCACCCTCCTCCATACTGCTGGTATTAACACTGGGACCATAGTCACCCTCCTCCATACTGCTGGTATTAACACTGGGACCATAGAGAGTCACCCTCCCTCCATACTGCTGGTATTAACACTGGGACCATAGTCACCTGCTGGTATTAACACTGGGACCATAGTCACCCTATACTGCTGGTATTAACACTGGGACCATAGAGAGTCACCCTCCCTCCATACTGCTGGTATTAACACTGGGACCATAGAGAGTCACCCTCCCTCCATACTGCTGGTATTAACACTGGGACAATAGAGAGTCACCCTCCCTCCATACTGCTGGTATTAACACTGGGACCATAGAGAGTCACCCTCCCTCCATACTGCTGGTATTAACACTGGGACCATAGAGAGTCACCCTCCCTCCATACTGCTGGTATTAACACTGGGACCATAGTCACCTCCCTCATACTGCTGTTATTAACACTGGGACCATAGTCACCCTCCCTACATACTGCTGGTATTAACACTGGGACAATAGAGAGTCACCCTCCCTCCATACTGCTGGTATTAACACTGGGACCATAGTCACCCTCCCTCCATACTGCTGGTGTTAACACTGGGACCATAGTCACCCTCCATACTGCTGGTATTAACACTGGGACCATAGAGAGTCACGTACTGCTGGTATTAACACTGGGACCATAGTCACCCTCCCTCCATACTGCTGGTATTAACACTGGGACCATAGAGAGTCACCCTCCCTCCATACTGCTGGTATTAACACTGGGACCATAGAGAGTCACCCTCCCTCCATACTGCTGGTATTAACACTGGGACCATAGTCACCCTCCCTCCATACTGCTGGTATTAACACTGGGACCATAGAGAGTCACCCTCCCTCCATACTGCTGGTATTAACACTGGGACCATAGAGAGTCACCCTCCCTCCATACTGCTGGTATTAACACTGGGACCATAGTCACCCTCCCTCATACTGCTGGTATTAACACTGGGACCATAGTCACCCTCCCTACATACTGCTGGTATTAACACTGGGACAATAGAGAGTCACCCTCCCTCCATACTGCTGGTATTAACACTGGGACCATAGTCACCCTCCCTCCATACTGCTGGTGTTAACACTGGGACCATAGTCACCCTCCATACTGCTGGTATTAACACTGGGACCATAGAGAGTCACGTACTGCTGGTATTAACACTGGGACCATAGTCACCCTCCTCCATACTGCTGGTATTAACACTGGGACCATAGAGAGTCACCCTCCCTCCATACTGCTGGTATTAACACTGGGACCATAGAGAGTCACCCTCCCTCCATACTGCTGGTATTAACACTGGGACCATAGAGAGTCACGTACTGCTGGTATTAACACTGGGACCATAGTCACCCTCCTCCATACTGCTGGTATTAACACTGGGACCATAGTCACCCTACTCCATACTGCTGGTATTAACACTGGGACCATAGTCACCCTCCCTCCATACTGCTGGTATTAACACTGGGACCATAGAGAGTCACCCTCCCTCCATACTGCTGGTATTAACACTGGGACCATAGAGAGTCACCCTCCCTCCATACTGCTGGTATTAACACTGGGACAATAGAGAGTCACCCTCCCTCCATACTGCTGGTATTAACACTGGGACCATAGAGAGTCACCCTCCCTCCATACTGCTGGTATTAACACTGGGACCATAGAGAGTCACCCTCCCTCCATACTGCTGGTATTAACACTGGGACAATAGAGAGTCACCCTCCCTCCATACTGCTGGTATTAACACTGGGACCATAGAGAGTCACCCTCCCTCCATACTGCTGGTATTAACACTGGGACCATAGTCACCCTCCCTCCATACTGCTGGTATTAACACTGGGACCATAGAGAGTCACCCTCCCTCCATACTGCTGGTATTAACACTGGGACCATAGTCACCCTCCCTCATACTGCTGGTATTAACACTGGGACCATAGTCACCCTCCCTACTTACGGCTGGTATTAACACTGGGACAATAGAGAGTCACCCTCCTCCATACTGCTGGTATTAACACTGGGACCATAGTCACCCTCCCTCCATACTGCTGGTGTTAACACTGGGACCATAGTCACCCTCCATACTGCTGGTATTAACACTGGGACCATAGAGAGTCACATACTGCTGGTATTAACACTGAGACCATAGTCACCCTCCTCCATACTGCTGGTATTAACACTGGGACCATAGAGAGTCACCCTCCTCCATACTGCTGGTATTAACACTGGGACCATAGAGAGTCACCCTCCCTCCATACTGCTGGTATTAACACTGGGACCATAGTCACCCTCCCTACATACTGCTGGTATTAACACTGGGACCATAGTCACCCTCCTACATACGGCTGGTATTAACACTGGGACAATAGAGAGTCACCCTCCCTCCATACTGCTGGTATTAACACTGGGACCATAGTCACCCTCCCTCCATACTGCTGGTGTTAACACTGGGACAATAGTCACCTCCATACTGCTGGTATTAACACTGGGACCATAGAGAGTCACGTACTGCTGGTATTAACACTGGGACCATAGTCACCCTCCCTCCATACTGCTGGTGTTAACACTGGAAGCATAGTCACCCTCCCTCCATACTGCTGGTATTAACACTGGGACCATAGAGAGTCACGTACTGCTGGTATTAACACTGGGACCATAGTCACCCTCCCTCCATACTGCTGGTGTTAACACTGGAACCATAGTCACCCTCCCTCCATACTGCTGGTGTTAACACTGGGACCATAGAGAGTCACGTACTGCTGGTATTAACACTGGAACCATAGAGAGTCACCCTCCCTCCATACTGCTGGTATTAACACTGGGACCATATAGAGTCACCCTCCTCCATACTGCTGGTGTTAACACTGGGACCATAGAGAGTCACGTACTGCTGGTATTAACACTGGGACCATAGTCACCCTCCTCCATACTGCTGGTATTAACACTGGGACCATAGTCACCCTCCCTCCATACTGCTGGTATTAACACTGGGACCATAGAGAGTCACCCTCCTCCATACTGCTGGTATTAACACTGGGACCATAGAGAGTCACGTACTGCTGATATTAACACTGGGACCATAGTCACCCTCCTCCATACTGCTGGTATTAACACTGGGACCATAGAGAGTCACCCTCCCTCCATACTGCTGGTATTAACACTGGGACCATAGAGAGTCACCCTCCCTCCATACTGCTGGTATTAACACTGGGACAATAGAGAGTCACCCTCCTCCATACTGCTGGTATTAACACTGTGACCATAGAGAGTCACCCTCCCTCCATACTGCTGGTATTAACACTGGGACCATAGAGAGTCACCCTCCCTCCATACTGCTGGTATTAACACTGGGACCATAGTCACCCTCCCTCATACTGCTGGTATTAACACTGGGACCATAGTCACCCTCCCTACATACGGCTGGTATTAACACTGGGACAATAGAGAGTCACCCTCCCTCCATACTGCTGGTATTAACACTGGGACCATAGTCACCCTCCCTCCATACTGCTGGTGTTAACACTGGGACCATAGTCACCCTCCATACTGCTGGTATTAACACTGGGACCATAGTCACCCTCCCTCCATACTGCTGGTGTTAACACTGGAACCATAGTCACCCTCCCTCCATACTGCTGGTATTAACACTGGGACCATAGAGAGTCACGTACTGCTGGTATTAACACTGGGACCATAGAGAGTCACCCTCCTCCATACTGCTGGTATTAACACTGGGACCATAGAGAGTCACGTACTGCTGGTATTAACACTGGGACCATAGTCACCCTCCTCCATACTGCTGGTATTAACACTGGGACCATAGAGAGTCACCCTCCCTCCATACTGCTGGTACTAACACTGGGACCATAGAGAGTCACGTACTGCTGGTATTAACACTGGGACCATAGTCACCCTCCTCCATACTGCTGGTATTAACACTTGGACCATAGTCACCCTCCTCCATACTGCTGGTATTAACACTGGGACCATAGTCACCCTCCCTCCATACTGCTGGTATTAACACTGGGACCATAGAGAGTCACCCTCCCTCCATACTGCTGGTATTAACACTGGGACCATAGAGAGTCACCCTCCCTCCATACTGCTGGTATTAACACTGGGACCATAGAGAGTCACCCTCCCTCCATACTGCTGGTATTAACACTGGGACAATGGAGAGTCACCCTCCCTCCATACTGCTGGTATTAACACTGGGACCATAGTCACCCTCCCTCCATACTGCTGGCATTAACACTGGGAGCATAGAGAGTCACCCTCCCTCCATACTGCTGGTGTTAACACTGGGACCATAGTCACCCTCCATACTGCTGGTATTAACACTGGGACCATAGAGAGTCACGTACTGCTGGTATTAACACTGGGACCATAGTCACCCTCCCTCCATACTGCTGGTGTTAACACTGGAACCATAGTCACCCTCCCTCCATACTGCTGGTATTAACACTGGGACCATAGAGAGTCACGTACTGCTGGTATTAACACTGGGACCATAGTCACCCTCCCTCCATACTGCTGGTGTTAACACTGGAACCATAGTCACCCTCCCTCCATACTGCTGGTATTAACACTGGGACCATAGAGAGTCACGTACTGCTGGTATTAACACTGGAACCATAGAGAGTCACCCTCCCTCCATACTGCTGGTATTAACACTGGGACCATATAGAGTCACCCTCCCTCCATACTGCTGGTGTTAACACTGGGACCATAGAGAGTCACGTACTGCTGGTATTAACACTGGGACCATAGTCACCCTCCTCCATACTGCTGGTATTAACACTGGGACCATAGTCACCCTCCCTCCATACTGCTGGTATTAACACTGGGACCATAGAGAGTCACCCTCCCTCCATACTGCTGGTATTAACACTGGGACCATAGAGAGTCACGTACTGCTGGTATTAACACTGGGACCATAGTCACCCTCCTCCATACTGCTGGTATTAACACTGGGACCATAGAGAGTCACCCTCCCTCCATACTGCTGGTATTAACACTGGGACCATAGAGAGTCACCCTCCCTCCATACTGCTGGTATTAACACTGGGACAATAGAGAGTCACCCTCCCTCCATACTGCTGGTATTAACACTGGGACCATAGAGAGTCACCCTCCCTCCATACTGCTGGTATTAACACTGGGACCATAGAGAGTCACCCTCCCTCCATACAGCTGGTATTAACACTGGGACCATAGTCACCCTCCCTCATACTGCTGGTATTAACACTGGGACCATAGTCACCCTCCCTACATACGGCTGGTATTAACACTGGGACAATAGAGAGTCACCCTCCCTCCATACTGCTGGTATTAACACTGGGACCATAGTCACCCTCCTCCATACTGCTGGTGTTAACACTGGGACCATAGTCACCCTCCATACTGCTGGTATTAACACTGGGACCATAGAGAGTCACGTACTGCTGGTATTAACACTGGGACCATAGTCACCCTCCCTCAATACTGCTGGTGTTAACACTGGAACCATAGTCACCCTCCCTCCATACTGCTGGTATTAACACTGGGACCATAGAGAGTCACGTACTGCTGGTATTAACACTGGGACCATAGTCACCCTCCTCCATACTGCTGGTATTAACACTGGGACCATAGAGAGTCACCCTCCCTCCATACTGCTGGTATTAACACTGGGACCATAGAGAGTCACCCTCCCTCCATACTGCTGGTATTAACACTGGGACCATAGAGAGTCACGTACTGCTGGTATTAACACTGGGACCATAGTCACCCTCCTCCATACTGCTGGTATTAACACTGGGACCATAGTCACCCTCCTCCATACTGCTGGTATTAACACTGGGACCATAGTCACCCTCCTCCATACTGCTGGTATTAACACTGGGACCATAGAGAGTCACCCTCCCTCCATACTGCTGGTATTAACACTGGGACCATAGAGAGTCACCCTCCCTCCATACTGCTGGTATTAACACTGGGACAATAGAGAGTCACCCTCCCTCCATACTGCTGGTATTAACACTGGGACCATAGAGAGTCACCCTCCCTCCATACTGCTGGTATTAACACTGGGACCATAGAGAGTCACCCTCCCTCCATACTGCTGGTATTAACACTGGGACAATAGAGAGTCACCCTCCCTCCATACTGCTGGTATTAACACTGGGACCATAGAGAGTCACCCTCCCTCCATACTGCTGGTATTAACACTGGGACCATAGAGAGTCACCCTCCCTCCATACTGCTGGTATTAACACTGGGACCATAGTCACCCTCCCTCATATTGCTGGTATTAACACTGGGACCATAGTCACCCTCCCTACTTACGGCTGGTATTAACACTGGGACAATAGAGAGTCACCCTCCCTCCATACTGCTGGTATTAACACTGGGACCATAGTCACCCTCCCTCCATACTGCTGGTGTTAACACTGGGACCATAGTCACCCTCCATACTGCTGGTATTAACACTGGGACCATAGAGAGTCACGTACTGCTGGTATTAACACTGAGACCATAGTCACCCTCCTCCATACTGCTGGTATTAACACTGGGACCATAGAGAGTCACCCTCCTCCATACTGCTGGTATTAACACTGGGACCATAGAGAGTCACCCTCCTCCATACTGCTGGTATTAACACTGGGACAATAGAGAATCACCCTCCCTCCATACTGCTGGTATTAACACTGGGACCATAGAGAGTCACCCTCCCTCCATACTGCTGGTATTAACACTGGGACCATAGAGAGTCACCCTCCCTCCATACTGCTGGTATTAACACTGGGACCATAGTCACCCTCCCTACATACTGCTGGTATTAACACTGGGACCATAGTCACCCTCCCTACATACGGCTGGTATTAACACTGGGACAATAGAGAGTCACCCTCCCTCCATACTGCTGGTATTAACACTGGGACCATAGTCACCCTCCCTCCATACTGCTGGTGTTAACACTGGGACAATAGTCACCCTCCATACTGCTGGTATTAACACTGGGACCATAGAGAGTCACGTACTGCTGGTATTAACACTGGGACCATAGTCACCCTCCCTCCATACTGCTGGTGTTAACACTGGAAGCATAGTCACCCTCCCTCCATACTGCTGGTATTAACACTGGGACCATAGAGAGTCACGTACTGCTGGTATTAACACTGGGACCATAGTCACCCTCCCTCCATACTGCTGGTGTTAACACTGGAACCATAGTCACCCTCCTCCATACTGCTGGTGTTAACACTGGGACCATAGAGAGTCACGTACTGCTGGTATTAACACTGGGACCATAGTCACCCTCCCTCCATACTGCTGGTATTAACACTGGGACCATAGTCACCCTCCCTCCATACTGCTGGTATTAACACTGGGACCATATAGAGTCACCCTCCCTCCATACTGCTGGTGTTAACACTGGGACCATAGAGAGTCACGTACTGCTGGTATTAACACTGGGACCATAGTCACCCTCCTCCATACTGCTGGTATTAACACTGGGACCATAGTCACCCTCCCTCCATACTGCTGGTATTAACACTGGGACCATAGAGAGTCACCCTCCCTCCATACTGCTGGTATTAACACTGGGACCATAGAGAGTCACCCTCCCTCCATACTGCTGGTATTAACACTGGGACAATAGAGAGTCACCCTCCCTCCATACTGCTGGTATTAACACTGTGACCATAGAGAGTCACCCTCCCTCCATACTGCTGGTATTAACACTGGGACCATAGAGAGTCACCCTCCTCCATACTGCTGGTATTAACACTGGGACCATAGTCACCCTCCCTCATACTGCTGGTATTAACACTGGGACCATAGTCACCCTCCCTACATACGGCTGGTATTAACACTGGGACAATAGAGAGTCACCCTCCTCCATACTGCTGGTATTAACACTGGGACCATAGTCACCCTCCCTCCATACTGCTGGTGTTAACACTGGGACCATAGTCACCCTCCATACTGCTGGTATTAACACTGGGACCATAGTCACCCTCCCTCCATACTGCTGGTGTTAACACTGGAACCATAGTCACCCTCCCTCCATACTGCTGGTATTAACACTGGGACCATAGAGAGTCACGTACTGCTGGTATTAACACTGGGACCATAGAGAGTCACCCTCCCTCCATACTGCTGGTATTAACACTGGGACCATAGAGAGTCACGTACTGCTGGTATTAACACTGGGACCATAGTCACCCTCCTCCATACTGCTGGTATTAACACTGGGACCATGGAGAGTCACCCTCCCTCCATACTGCTGGTATTAACACTGGGACCATAGAGAGTCACCCTCCCTCCATACTGCTGGTATTAACACTGGGACCATAGAGAGTCACGTACTGCTGGTATTAACACTGGGACCATAGTCACCCTCCTCCATACTGCTGGTATTAACACTTGGACCATAGTCACCCTCCTCCATACTGCTGGTATTAACACTGGGACCATAGTCACCCTCCCTCCATACTGCTGGTATTAACACTGGGACCATAGAGAGTCACCCTCCCTCCATACTGCTGGTATTAACACTGGGACCATAGAGAGTCACCCTCCCTCCATACTGCTGGTATTAACACTGGGACCATAGAGAGTCACCCTCCCTCCATACTGCTGGTATTAACACTGGGACAATGGAGAGTCACCCTCCCTCCATACTGCTGGTATTAACACTGGGACCATAGTCACCCTCCTCCATACTGCTGGCATTAACACTGGGAGCATAGAGAGTCACCCTCCCTCCATACTGCTGGTATTAACACTGGGACAATAGAGAGTCACCCTCCCTCCATACAGCTGGTGTTAACACTGGGACCATAGTCACCCTCCCTACATACTGCTGGTATTAACACTGGGACCATAGAGAGTCACGTACTGCTGGTATTAACACTGGGACCATAGAGAGTCACCCTCTCTCCATACTGCTGGTATTAACACTGGGACCATAGAGAGTCACGTACTGCTGGTATTAACACTGAGACCATAGTCACCCTCCCTCCATACTGCTGGTATTAACACCTGGACCATAGTCACACTCCCTCCATACTGCTGGTATTAACACTGGGACCATAGAGAGTCACGTACTGCTGGTATTAACACTGGGACCATAGACAGTACAAACAATTCACATTTCTGCAGGCCAGAACCAAATCTCACGTGAGTCTAGCCAGCTACTCAAAGTTTTGTCGTCTCAAGAGATTAATACAGACTATACAGGCCGAGGCCGGACTCTCTCCTCTTCTCAAGACCCTCTCTTCTCAAGCCTCGGGCAGGCCGAAGCAGGACTCTCTTCTACTCAAGACCCTCTTCTCAAGCCTTGGGTAGGCCGAGGCCGGACTCTCTTCTCAAGACCCTCTGTCCTCAAGTCTCGTCTCTCAGACTCTACAGACCAAGTCCAGACCCTCTCTCCTCTTCCCAAGCCTCGTGCAGGCAGAGGCCAGATCATCTCTCCTCTTCTCAAGACCCTCTGTCCTCCAGCCTCGTCCTATAGATGAACCATACAGGCCAGACCCTTTGTAATTTTCTTCAGTTTATTTGCTCTCTCACATCCATAATCAGCCATGATAGATTCATTCTCAGAAATGTATTTCCCAATGACCCCGAAGTCGGAAGTTTACATACACTTAGGTTGGAGTCATTAAAACCCGTTTTTCAACCACAGCACACATTTCTTGTTAAGTTTTGGCAACTTGGTTATGACATCTACTTTGCATGACACAAGTCATTTTTCCAACAATTGTTTACAGTCAGATTATTTCACTTATAATTCACTGTATCACAATTCCAGTGGGTCAGAAGTTTACATACACTAAGTTGACTGTGCCTTTAAACAGCTTGGAAAATTCCAGAAAATGATGTCACGGCTTTAGAAGTATCTGATTGACAACATTTGAGTCAATTTCGAGGTGTACCTGTGGATGTATTTCAAGGACTACCTTCAAACTCAGTGCTTCTTTACTTGACATCATGGGAAAATCTAAAGAAATCAGCCAAGACCTCCACAAGTCTGGTTCATCCTTGGGAGCAATTTCCAAATGCCTGAAGTTACCATGTTCATCTGTACAAACAATAATACGCAAGTATAAACACCATGGGACCACGCAGCTGTCATACTGCTCAGGAAGGAGACACGTTCTATTTCCTAGAGATGAACGTACTTTGGTGTGAAAAGTGCAAATCAATCCCAGAACAACAGCAAAGGACCTTATGAAGATGCTGGAGGAAACAGGTACAAAAGTATCTATATCCACAGTAAAACAAGTCCTATATCGACATAACCTGAAAGGCCGCTCAGCAAGGAAGAAGTCACTGCCACAAAAAAGCCAGACTCCGGTTTGCACCTGCACATGGGGACAAAGATCGTACTTTTTGTAAAATGTCCTCTGGTCTGATGAAACAAAAATAGTACTGTTTGGCCATAATGGCCATCATTATGTTTGGAGGAAAAAGGGGGAGGCTTGCAAGCTGAAGAACACCATCTCAACCGTGAAGCACGGGGTTGGCAGCATCATGTTGTGGGGCAGCTTTGCTGCAGGAGGAACTGATGGCATCATGAGGAATGATGCCATCATGAGGAATGAAAATGATGTGTATATATTGAAGCAACATCTGAAGACATCAGTCAAGAAGTTAAAGCTTGATCTCAAATGGGTCTTCCAAATGGACAATGACCCCAAGCATACTTCCAAAGTTGTGGCAAAATGGCTTAAGGACAACAAAGTCAAGGTATTGGAGTGGCCAACACAAAACCCTGACCTCAATCCTATAGAAAATGTGTGGGCAGAACTGAAAAAGCGTGTGCGAGCAAGGAGGCCTACAAACCTGACTCAGTTCCACCAGCTCTGTCAGGAAGAATGGGCCAAACCCAATTTATTGTGGGAATCTTGTGAAAGGCTACCTGAAACGTTTGGCCCAAGTTAAACAATTTAAAGACTATGCTACCAAATACTAATTGAGTGTATGTAAACTTCTGACCCACTGGGAATGTGATGAAAGAAATAAAAGCTGAAATAAATCATTCTCTCTACTATTATTCTGACATTTCACATTCTTAAAATGAAGGGGTGATCCTAACTGACCTAAAACAGGTAATTTTTACTGGGATTAAATGTCAGGAATTGTGAAAAACTTGGTTTAAAGGTATTTGGCTAAGGTGTATGTAAACTTCTGACTTCAACTGTATGTTTACATTGCCAAATCAAGTGAACTAGATAATAAACAATACAAATCAACAGTAAACATTACACTAACAGAAGTTCCAAATGAATAAAGACATTTCAAATGTCATATTATGTCTATATACAGTGTTGTAACAATATGCAAATAGTTAAAGTACACAAGGGAAAATAAATACACATAAATATGGGTTGTATTTACAATGGTGTTTGTTCTTCACTGGTTGCCCTTTTCTCATGGCAACAGGTCACACATCTTGCTGCTGTGATGGCACACTGTGGTATTTCACCCAGTAGATATGGGAGTTTATTCAAATTGGATTTGTTTTCGAATTCTTTGTGATCAGGGGGAAATATGTGCCTCTAATATGGTCATACATTTGGCAGCAGTTTAGGAAGTGGAGCTCAGTTTCCATTTCATTTTGTGGGTAGTGAGAACATAGCCTGTCTTCTCTTGAGATCCAGGTCTGCCTTTGGCGACCTTTCTCAATAGCAAGGCTATGCTCACTGAGTCTGTATATACTACATCTCTCTCCCACTCTCCCCTTCCATATTTCTCTCTCCCTCCCTCCCTCTTTCTCTCTCCTTCTCTCTTTCTGTCTCTCTCCCTCTCTCTCGCTCTCTCGGGTCTCTCTCTTTCTGTCTCTCTCCCTCTCTCTCGCTCTCTCGGGTCTCTCTCTTTCTGTCTCTCTCTCCCTCTCTCTCTCTCTCTCTCTCTCTCTCTCTCTCTCTCTCTCCTCTGCTGTTTCTTTCGCCTACATTCAGACACTCCATCTGTCTTTCTCTCTCCTTCATTACTCCTCTTTTCCTCTGTTCTCTACATCCCTGGGATGGTTTCTGATGTCACTGTCGTTACAAAATTAGCTCATTTGTTCTTAATTCTGTCTGTCAATGTTTCTCAGTGTGATGTAGTTAGCTCATTTAATTCTCCTTCACACTGCTCATTCATTCATGTACGTCAGCTATTGTTTTGCCCTCTGTCTCAAGGCTCCCTCCCTCCCTCCCTCCCTCCCTCCCTCCCTCCCTCCCTCCCTCCCTCCCTCCCCCTCCCTCCCTCCCTCCCTCCCTCCCTCCCTCCCTGTACTCGCCTGCTCTGTCTAGGCCTACCTGTTCTGTCTAGGCCTACCTGTACTCGCCTGCTCTGTCTAGATCTACCTGTGCTCACCTGCTCTGTCTAGATCTATCTACCTTCTTATAGATGCAACAAGATACGATGTATTGAGTCTCCATTCAGCCATTACCGGAGTGTGATTGACAGGTCATTTTAAAACATGTCCGCAGTCGTTTTTTTGTTGTTGTGGAGATCGCCAGATAAACTCTATAAATAGGGGTGGGCTTGGTGAAGTAAGACAGTATGGCTGAGGCGGCCGAGCCCACGGAGGATCAGCTCATCCATGTTTTATTTGGGTCAGGGTCTGGGATTAACCCAGATACAAATTGCATTATGTCTGTCTGTTATAGAGGGTTTCCTGTTTTGGCTCCAATCCAATTTGCTATTCTACTTTTAAACGGGTTGAATGTGGAATGTTCAGTGCAACAAAATATGACATTGAGTTCTGTGGTTGCACACTACCAATGAAAGTTGATCAAAGTTTACCAGACTACCAATAAAAGTTTATTTTAAATCTCTTTAATAGTTTTAATTAGGGAGGTTCTGTCAATAGAAGCAAAAACACATTCACAAACAACAGTTAACTACATCAAAATAAAAACTAGTAAAACAGGTGAAATGTTATGGTTTATAAATACTCCCAACCATTCATGAAGACTACAGTTTATTTGTTATTTCAGCCACAAATGGTGGGCAAAATGTGAGGCTGCTGAGGGGAGGACGGCTCATAATAATGTCTGGAACGGAGTAAATGGAATGGCATCAAACACATGGAAATAATGAGTTCCCCTTCCACCCATTCCGCTACAGACATTACCACGAGCTCATCCTCCCTAATTAAGGTACCACCAACCTCCTGTGATTAGCAAATGGCTACTATAACAGATGGGCTCTAGTTAAAGGGGGCGGCAGTGTAGCCTAGTGGTTAGAGCATTGGACTAGTAACTGAAAGGTTGCAAGTTCAAATCCCCGAGCTGACAAGGTACAAATCTTGAACCTTGAACAGGCAGTTAACCCACTATTCCTAGGCCGTCATTGAAAATAAGAATTTGTTCTTAACTGACTTGCCTAGTAAAATAAAGGTTAAAAAAAAAAAAAAAAAAAAAAGGGTGTTAGAGGAGGAGTTCTACCACCACCAGTATCTGAGGAGTTCTACCACCTCTGGTTCATTATGAACACTGCCTATCATCAATACATCAAATCAAATTGTATTTGTCACATACACATGGTTAGCAGATGTTAATGCGAGTGTAGCGAAATGCTTGTGCTTCTAGTTCCGACAATGCAGTAATAACCAACAAGTAATCTAGCTAACAATTCCAAAACTACTACCTTATAGACACAAGTGTAAAGGGATAAAAAATATGTACATAAAGATATATGAATGAGTGATGGTACAGAGCGGCATAGGCAAGATACAGTAGATGGTATTGAGTAGAGTATATACATATGAGATGAGTATGTAAACAAAGTGGCATAGTTAAAGTGGCTAGTGATACATGTATTACATAAAGATGCAGTAGATGATATAGAGTACAGTATATACGTATACATATGAGATGAATAATGAAGGGTATGTAAACATTATATTAGGTAGCATTGTTTAAAGTGGCAGTACCACAGGAGGTTCTTGAGGGGAGGATGGCTCATAACAATGGCCAGAACGGAGCTACGTGGAAGCCATGTGGAAGCCATGTGGAAGCCATGTGGAAACCATGTGGAAACCATGTGGAAGCCATGTGGAAGCCATGTGTTTGATGTATTTGATACCCCTTCCACCCATTCCACTCTAGACATTACCACTAGCTCGTCCTTCCGTAATTAACTTCTTGGATATAGGGGGCGCTCTTTTAATTTATGGATAAAAAACGTGCCCGTTTTAATCGCAATATTTTGTCACGAAAAGATGCTCGACTATGCATATAATTGGCAGCTTTGGAAAGAAAACACTCTAAGGTTTCCAAAACTGCAAAGATATTATCTGTGAGTGCCACAGAACTCATGCTACAGGCGAAACCAAGATGAAACTTCAACCAGGAAATGGGCAGAATTTTTGAAGCTCTGTTTCCCATTGTCTCCTTATATGGCTGTGAATGCGCCGGGAATGAGCCTGCCCTTTCTATCGTTTCTCCAAGGTGTCTGCAGCATTGTGACGTATTTGTAGGCATGTCATTGGAAGATTGGCCATAAGAGACTACATTTACCAGGGGTCCGCCCGGTGTCCTTTGTCTAAATTGGTGCGTAATCTACAAGCTGCACGCAGTCATCCAGTGATTGAGAGGAGGCTTTCAACGAACGATATATCATGAAGAGATATGTGAAAAACACCTTGAGGATTGATTCTAAACAACGTTTACCATGTTTCAGTCGATATTATGGAGTTAATTTGGAAAAAAGTTTGGCGTTTTGAAGACTGAATTTTCGGGTTTTTTTGGTAGCCAAACGTGACGCACCAAACGGAGCAATTTCTCCTAAACAAATAATCTTTCAGGAAAAACTGAGCATTTGCTATCTAACTGAGAGTCTCCTCATTGAAAACATCTGAAGTTCTTCAAAGGTAATGATTTTATTTGAATGATTTTCTGTTTTTTGTGAAAATGTTGTCTGCTGATGCTAACGCTAAATGCTACGCTAGCCACGCTAGCTGTTACACAAATGCTTATTTTGCAATGGTTGAGAAGCATATTTTGAAAATCTGAGATGACAGTGTTGTTAACAAAAGGCTAAGCTTGAGAGCTAGCATATTCATTTCATTTAATTTGCGATTTTGATGAATAGTTAACGTTGTGTTATGCTAATGAGCTGCGGGGATAATTACACTCCTGGATACAGGTTTTTTTCGTAGCTAAACGTGACGCACCAAACGGAGCGATTTCTCCTAAACAAATAATCTTTCAGGAAAAACTGAGCATTTGCTATCTAACTGAGAGTCTCCTCATTGAAAACATCTGAAGTTCTTCAAAGGTAATGATTTTATTTGAATGATTTTCTGGTTTTTGTGAAAATGTTGCCTGCTAATGCTAAATGCTACGCTAGCTGCGCTAGCTGGTACACAAATGCTTGTTTGCTATGGTTGAGAAGCATATTTTGAAAATCTGAGACGACAGTGTTGTTAACAAAAGGCTAAGCTTGAGAGCTAGCATATTAATTTCATTTCATTTGCGATTTTCATGAATAGTTAACGTTGCGTTATGGTAATGAGCTTGAGGCTGTATTCACGATCCCGGATCCGGGATGGCTCGACGCAAGAAGTTAAGTTGCCACCAACCTCCTGTGATCAATACGTCCACTTCTATCAATAGAGTTTATCTCGTGATCTCGACAAAAGGAGGGAATCATAAAAAAAAATACATATGTCCTCTCTGGACATCCGTAAGAGTATGAAAGAGTCGCAGGACTAAAGTGAAAGAGTCGCAGGACTAAAATGAAAGAGTCGCAGGACTAAAATGAAAGAGTCGCAGGACTAAAGTGAAAGAGTCGCAGGACTAAAATGAAAGAGTCGCAGGACTAGAATGAAAGAGTCGCAGGACTAAAGTGAAAGAGTCGCAGGACTAGAATGAAAGAGTCACAGGACTAAAGTGAAAGAGTCGCAGGACTAGAATGAAAGAGTCGCAGGACTAAAGTGAAAGAGTCGCAGGACTAGAATGAAAGAGTCGCAGGACTAAAGTGAAAGAGTCGCAGGACTAGAATGAAAGAGTCGCAGGACTAAAGTGAAAGAGTCGCAGGACTAGAATGAAAGAGTCGCAGGACTAAAGTGAAAGAGTCGCAGGACTAGAATGAAAGAGTCACAGGACTAAAGTGAAAGAGTCGCAGGACTAAAGTGAAAGAGTCGCAGGACTAGAATGAAAGAGTCGCAGGACTAGAATGAAAGAGTCGCAGGACTAAAGTGAAAGAGTCGCAGGACTAAAGTCAAAGAGTCGCAGGACTAGAATGAAAGAGTCGCAGGACTAAAGTGAAAGAGTCGCAGGACTAGAATGAAAGAGTCGCAGGACTAGAATGAAAGAGTCGCAGGTCTAGAATGAAAGAGTCGCAGGACTAGAATGAAAGAGTCGCAGGACTAGAATGAAAGAGTCGCAGGGCTAAAATGAAAGAGTCGCAGGACTAGAATGAAAGCGATCAATCCAGTGAGATTTAAGTGACAAGTGGGTGTTACACCAAACGCTGGAGGAAAAAGTACTCAGTTGTCATACTTGAGTAAAAATAAAGATACCTTAATAGAAAATGAAAGTAAAAGTGAAAGTCACCCAGTTAAATACTACTTGAGGAAAAGACTACAAGTATTTGGTTTTAAACGTACTTAAGTATCAAAAAGTAAAAGTATAAATGATTTCAACTTCCTTATGTAATGCATCCTCAGGTGGGCGGGGCATTCGCGTTTCGACTTAACGAGAAAGCAATAATAAAGCCACATGATTCGTAGAGCCAGTGTTCCAATTATACATTACACTCTTGGGGGAACCCAACGTCTATCAAGAGCTATGTGACAGTCATTTAATGTGCTGACTCTTTTAGTGGAAGTGTAAAAGGGTTCACTCAAGCTTTGCCCACAACACAGAAAACATTTTAGTGGTGTTGTTACTCATGTGTGAGGCTCTCATTTATTCTGGGCCAAAGCCAAGTTCTCAATCCAATCAAGGAAAGGAGGGGAGGTTTACACATATCCAGAAAAGTTGAAGTACTGCCCACAAACATGGTTACAAAACAGGGATACAGTGACTACGTTTTGACGGACATCCCCTTTATTTTCATTGGCTCAGCCATGCAGTTTGACAGTCCTTCCTTCCTATCAAACGGTTGACCTTTTAATCTCTCTTTCTTTCTCCCGAATCCATCTAACGATCTCGTTTGAAGAGAGTGACTGGGTGACTGAGAGCCAGTGGCGCTCAGTGCCGTTTAAGATGAGGGAGGACATTTTTTTTCTTCCCATGAGCATGGCCTTATTTATATTACAGCATATTGGATGACTGTCATTCATTTTCCATTCACCCAGTTCAATGTAACATCGATACGTTTAGGCTACTAGATGATACTGTAATTTTCCCTAAACCCATCATGAGGTTGCTACAACCTAGCCTATGAATGAAAGTTTACAACATAGGTGCACACAGGTCGAGAGATGCACACTCTGTCCTGCATCGAGCTGATCTAGGGTGTAGTCATTAGTCCAACATTTGCGAACGAGAGTTTCTATTGGACAAATTCAGGTCTGTTCCGTTTGCGTCTGTACTAAGATGTGTTTTTCAACAGAATCGGCGGAATGAATACACCCCTGATCACGAGTAAACACAGAGTAAACACAGTCACTTTCATAGCAGCCACGTTGTATTCCTTCTCAAATCATGCTCTCTCGTCCTCTCACCTCTTCCCTTTGCTTGTGGACTTCAATGCACAACACATCAGCTTTGACCAGGCAAAAAAAACAACTAAAGTAACTTCAGGCCTGAACTACAGAGAGAGAGAGACAGAGAGAGACAGAGAGAGACAGAGAGAGAGACAGAGAGACAGAGAGACAGAGACAGAGAGAGAGAGAGAGAGAGAGAGACAGAGAGAGAGAGAGAGAGAGAGAGAGAGAGAGAGAGAGAGAGAGAGAGAGACAGGGAGAGAGAGACAGAGAAAGAGAGAGAGAGAGAGACAGAGAGAGAGAGAGAGAGACAGAGAGAGAGAGAGAGACAGAGAGAGAGAGAGAGACAGAGAGAGAGAGAGAGAGAGACAGAGAGAGAGAGAGACAGAGAGAGAGAGACAGAGAGAGAATAGAAC
>NC_056430.1:9069015-9126353 GCF_018296145.1 Oncorhynchus tshawytscha | reverse complement strand
AATTGATTGATTTTTAGAGATGATGGATATTAAATCCAATCAAATTTATTTATAAAGCCCTTCTTACATCTTACAAGTGCTGTACAGAAACCCAGCCTAAAACCCCAAACAGCAAGCAATGCAGGTGTAGAAGCACGGTGGCTAGGAAAAAACTCCTAGAAAGGCCAGATGCTAAGAAGAAACCTAGAGATGAACCAGGCTATGAGGGGTGGCCAGTCCTCTTCTGGCTGTGCTAGGTGGAGATTATAACAGAATATGGCCAAGATGTTCAAATGTTCATAGATGACCAGCATGGTCAAATAATAATAATCACAGTTGTTGTCGAGGGTGCAACAGGTCAGCACCTCAGGAGTAAATGTCAGTTGGCTTTTCATAGCCGATCATTCAGAGTATCTCTACCGCTCCTGCTGTCTCTAGAGAGTTGAAAACAGCAGGTCTGGGACAAGGTAGCACGTCCGGTGAACAGGTCAGGGTTCCATAGCCGCAGGCAGAACAGTTGAAACTGGAGCATTAACTGTGATTACTGACATCCAGTTGTTTTTGTTTAGGACCAGCCGGTCCACAAGGAGCACTTGGCCCTGCAGGAGAGGAGGGGAAGAGGGGACCCAGAGGAGAGCCCGGCGCTGCTGGACCTCTTGGACCTCCCGGAGAGAGAGTGAGTACCACCCATGAGTGATCACCTATGTTATCACCCATGTCATCACCCATGTTATCACCTATGTGATCACCCATGTTATCATCATCCATGTTATCACCATGTGATCACCCATGTGATCACCCATGTTATCACCCATGTGATCACCTATCACCATGTTATCACCCATGTTATCACCCATGTTATCACCTATGTGATCACCCATGTGATCATGTTATCATCCATGTTATCACCCATGATCACCCATGTCATCACCCATGTGATCACCCATGTTATCACCCATGTTATCACCCATGTTATCACCATGTCACCTATGTGATCACCCATGTTATCACCATGTTATCACCCATGTGACCACCCATGTTATCACCCATGTCATCACCCATGTTATCACCCATGTGATCACCCATGTCATCACCCATGATATGACCACCCATGTTATCACCCATGCATCCATGTTATCACCCATGTGATCACCCATGTCATCACCCATGTCATGACCACCCATGTTATCACCCATGTTATCACCCATGTCACCTATGTGATCACCCATGTGATCACCCATGTTATCATCCATGTTATCACCCATGTGATCACCATGTCATCACCCATGTGATCACCCATGTTATCACCCATGTGATCACCCATGTGATCACCCATGTCATCACCCATGTTATCGTTCATGTTATCACCCATGTGATCACCCATGTGATCACCCATGTCATCACCCATGTTATCTCCCCGTCAGAATACACACGGCCACCTATCATTCCAAAACCACTTGCCGAGGCGCTATGTGTTCTGCATGCCGTAAAACTGAGGAAATGACATGAGCAGCTGCTAGACCTCCAAAAGGCCACAGAACGGGCTGTCCGTTCCATGTTATATTCATCACACGATGGTCTCACTCCCAGCGTTAAATGTTCAATCGATTTTTCTTCTCTTCTTTTCTTCCTGACCTAACCCTGAACCCTGTTGTTGTTGTTTTTTGTTTGTTTAGGGCGCCCCGGTAACCGTGGTTTCCCAGGTCAGGATGGTCTGGCTGGTCCCAAGGTAAGCTTCACCATGACAACGTGGTCCCAGAGGATGGGATTATTGTTATTAAGGGGATGGGAAACTAACTGCTGTGGTACAGGATACGTTCACCCTCAACTGAATAGGCTACTCTAACACTGGCAGGACTAGGGAGATGAATTCTATAATACATGAGTCAGCAGTGACATGGCTGTAAATCTGAAACCATGGCGATCACGGCAGATAGACTCATCCACAGCACTGCAGGGTTATACACGCAGTTAGCTGAGCATTGAATCCACAGTTAAACATCCCCGTGTTTGAATATTAGTGACGATTCTTCCTCGCTGACTCAAATCGCATGATATATTGGAATCCTCAGGCAATTGCAACCCAATCTGACTAAATATTCTGCGACAATATTTAGTCACAGCTGTGAATGACAGAAAATGATGAGTCACAAAGAAAGACGGAGCTTCTGTTGGTGTCAGTGGAGTCAACTGTAATTCCGCTATTAACCACCAGAGGTCAGCACCAAACCTCATCCACACCACCAACTTTAGACCCAATGTCTCAGACTAAAAGCATTTCATTTCATCATAAATTAATATATTGTTCACTTTTAAAAATTCCTATTCATTAAATATGGTGAATGAGTCAGAAGGGATATTTTTCAGTTCATCATGTCAAAGACAATTGACTCCCGTCATTTTGACATGTCATTTCCACGTCCTCAGAGGCCCGGTTGCCTAGCGTAGCCTCGGTGTGAAGTGACTAGACGGAGAGGATGTTATTATCCACATAGAGGTGAATTCTAACTGCCACTCAAGTCAAATTAATGTCAATTTGACTTAAATGGAAGCGAGGATTCGCCCGGAGTGACTGACTCATTGTCCTTCTTAAAATAATCTAAACCTCCATGACACTTCTTCACAAGATGACTGTCCCAGAAAAAAAAAGATAAAGGAACAGATATCTGTAATGGTCTGTTGAGGTTTATTAAGGGACAAACACACAGGCTTACATTTCAGTCACAGTGTCAGACACTTCCTTCAGAGCGTCTTTCAGTTCATTTGGCCTCCTAATGCAGGGTCCACTGTAGCCTCATATAAAGTGTCTGTGGAGATAGATGTGTCTTGATTGGTTAATTTAGTGATTAATCGATTGATTAATTGATTGATTGATTGATCTCCACTGAGTAACTGTATCATTTGACCTCCTTATACAGGGAACAACTGGCGTTGGTCTTAATTGATTGATTGATTGAGATTCTCCATTGAGTAGCACATTTGTCCTCTTAATCCAGGAGCCCCTGGCGAGCGTGGAGTCGGCGGCGTGTCCGGCCCTAAGGGAGCCGGCGGTGACCCTGGTCGCCCTGGCGAGCCCGGTCTTCCTGGCGCAAGAGTAAGTTCCACTCTAATATCGTTCTGCCGTCTGTAACAGCAGTATGTATCAATGCTCTGGTCAGATAGAATAGTTCTCCAAACTATGACTGAATAACTCAATACATTATCTCTGTAGTTTTTGACATCATCACGTTGTACCTATGCTACCCCAGGTCTTTTGTGATTATATGTTACTGTAGTTTGGTCTCAAATCTCTGACATCATTAAACATATAGGCTCATATAGGTGCAATGGCTGCTCTACCAAGACATGATCACTGGAGATTTGACTCACACACGTTAGAGTTTTGATGAGTCCGAGTTGAATTTCTCAAGGCTTTTTAGGAAGTTTGATCCAAATGTGTTCTCTGCTTGTCCTGTAGGGTCTTACTGGTCGTCCTGGAGATACTGGTCCTCAAGGCAAAGTTGGACCTGGTGTAAGTACACTGTGCTTGTTGTTTGTTTTGATCAATGACTGTAAAAAAAATATGTTTATTTTACATTTTTATTTTAAACATGAACTTGATCACTAGATGAATCAGTAACGTTCCCAGGACTCTGACCAGTGATTTATATAGACACTAGATGAATCAGTATGTTCCCAGGACTCTGACCAGTGATTTATATAGACACTAGATGAATCAGTATGTTCCCAGGACTCTGACCAGTGATTTATATAGACACTAGATGAATCAGTATGTTCCCAGGACTCTGACCAGTGATTTATATAGACACTAGATGAATCAGTACGTTCCCAGGACTCTGACCAGTGATTTATATAGACACTAGATGAATCAGTACGTTCCAGGACTCTGACCAGTGATTTATATAGACACTAGATGAATCAGCACGTTCCCAGGACTCTGACCAGTGATTTATATAGACACTAGATGAATCAGTGCGTTCACAGGACTCTGACCAGTGATTTATATAGACACTAGATGAATCAGTACGTTCCCAGGACTCTGACCAGTGATTTATATAGACACTAGATGAATCAGTACGTTCCCAGGACTCTGACCAGTGATTTATATAGACACTAGATGAATCAGTACGTTCACAGGACTCTGACCAGTGATTTATATAGACACTAGATGAATCAGTACGTTCACAGGACTCTGACCAGTGATTTATATAGACACTAGATGAATCAGTACGTTCACAGGACTCTGACCAGTGATTTATATAGACACTAGATGAATCAGTACGTTCACAGGACTCTGACCAGTGATTTATATAGACACTAGATGAATCAGTACGTTCCAGGACTCTGACCAGTGATTTATATAGACACTAGATGAATCAGTACGTTCACAGGACTCTGACCAGTGATTTATATAGACACTAGATGAATCAGTATTTTCACAGGACTCTGACCAATGATTTATATAGACACTAGATGAATCAGTACGTTCACAGGACTCTGACCAGTGATTTATATAGACACTAGATGAATCAGTATTTTCACAGGACTCTGACCAATGATTTATATAGACACTAGATGAGTCATTATTTTCACAGGACCCTTGAGCAATGATTTATATAGACACTAGATGAATCAGTACGTTCACAGGACTCTGACCAGTGATTTATATAGACACTCAGATGACTGACTGGGCTTATATACATCATTGACTCGACCGTGTAGAAAATCCCTCAGGTGCATGACTTGACGATTTACTTTCACATTGAATTCATATGCAACTCTATCAAATATCCATCCAGACTTCCCAGTCAGATATGACTTTACGTTATTAGTATGTCTCATCTGCTGATGAAAGATGGGCTTCACAAATAAATGTGATTGCAAGATGAATTGATGGACTGACCCTCCTGGGTTCACCATGTAGGGTGCTGCTGGTGAGGATGGTCGCCCCGGGCCCCCTGGCCCTATGGGAGCCCGCGGTCAGCCTGGCGTGATGGGATTCCCCGGACCCAAGGGAGCCAATGTGAGTGTCACTGTTAGATTGATTGATTGATTTATTTATTGGTAGTTTGATTGGTTGATTGATTAATTATGTGTTTGATTGATTGAGTGATTGATTGATTTTATTGGGTGTTTGATTGGATGATTAAGTGATTTATTTATTTATTGGGTGTTTGATTGGTTGATTGATTGATTTATTGGGTGTTTGATTGGTTGATTGATTGATTTATTTGTTTATTGGGTGTTTGATTGGATGATTGAGTGATTTATTTATTTGTTTTTTGATTGGTTGATTGATTGGTTGATTTATTTATTTATTTATTGGGTGTTTAATTGGTTGATTGATTGATTTATTTATTTGGGTGTTTGATTGGTTGATTGATTGTTGATTTTATTTGTTTATTGGGTGTTTGATTGGATGATTGATTGATTGATTGATGTATTTTAAAATATGGAGATGATATATCTCTCTGAGTAGGGCTTTACTCAGAGCTTGGACACTAGCTGCCATGGACAGTGTTTGTCTACTGGGGATACAGCTGGATATCCTCTGTGACTGACTGGTGGGTGTGTTTTCCTGTGACTAGGGTGAGCCTGGGAAGGGGGAGGCGAAAAGGGGCTTCTTGGTGCCCCAGGTCTGAGGGTAAGTCATTTCTCTGTTGATCACCCAGACAGACACAGACTGCATTATGGGTAGAAATGTGGCAGAGTAAACATACCTTATGCCCTCTTAGAACGGATTAGAAATGTGAAATGCTTTCAGGAATAAATTCCGATTCAACCAAATACTGCAGCAAATCATAAATAGCCTGCTAACCCTATTTTTGATGATATTATATATAATGTAAAATAGGTAGAAAACACTGGTATTGTTAGGAAACCATTCCACGTACTCAGTTTATCCCCAACCAGTAGTGATAGTTATAATTACATATATCAGTCAACTGGCTCCCATGGCCCCATGTATGGCCTCCACACTGGTGATATCAATTCAATTCAATTCAATTCAAGGGCTTTATTGGCATGGGAAACATGTGTTAACATTGCCAAAGCAAGTGAGGTAGACAACATACAAAGTGAATATATAAAGTGAAAAACAACAAAAATTAACAGTAAACATTACACATACAGAAGTTTCAAAACAGTAAAGACATTACAAATGTCATATTATATATATATACAGTGTTCTAACAATGTACAAATGGCTAAAGGACACAAGATAAAATAAATAAGCATAAATATGGGTTGTATTTACAATGGTGTTTGTTCTTCACTGGTTGCCCTTTTCTCGTGGCAACAGGTCACAAATCTTGCTGTTGTGATGGCACACTGTGGAATTTCACCCAGTAGATATGGGAGTTTTTCAAAATTGGATTTGTTTTCGAATTCTTTGTGGATCTGTGTAATCTGAGGGAAACATGTCTCTCTAATATGGTCATACATTGGGCAGGAGGTAAGGAAGTGCAGCTCAGTTTCCACCTCATTTTGTGGGCAGTGAGCACATAGCCTGTCTTCTCTTGAGAGCCATGTCTGCCTATGGCGGCCTTTCTCAATAGCAAGGCTATGCTCACTGAGTCTGTACATAGTCAAGGCTTATCTCTCTCTCCCTTTCTCTCCTTCTCTCACATCCCTCTCTCTCTCCCTATAGGGTCTTCCTGGAAAGGATGGTGAGACTGGAGCTGCTGGTCCAATCCACCTGGCCCTGCTGTGAGTATCTTTACCTGTCCAATCACACTCTGCTGCTGTGAGTATCTTTACCTGTCCAATCACACTCTGCTGCTGTGAGTATCTTTACCTGTCCAATCACACACTCTGCTGCTGTGACCTGTATCTTTACCTGTCCAATCACACTCTGCTGCTGTGAGTATCTCTACCTGTCCAATCACATCTCTACCTGTCAAAACGACCTGATAACTCAAGCCTCCCAGGCTGGATATAATCCTCAGTGTTCAACAGGTGTCGTTGTCAATTCACAGCTCGCTAACCTTTCTGATTTATGTTTTGTTGTGGATGTAAGATTGTATGATTATTGTAAGAATGAATCGACAAGATAAGACCAACTTGTTCACAATGACTTGGTTAGATGTGTCAATTGAGTTTAAAGGCACAATTCTTAATGAGTTTTTCACGGCAGCCCAGCCACAGCTATAATGCTCAGTGTTAACCCTGCGTTTACCACAGGGCCCTGCTGGAGAAAGAGGAGAGCAAGGACAGCCTGGACCTTCTGGCTTCCAGGTTAGTGTCTGTCTGTCTCTGTCTGTCTGTCACTCTGCGTTCACTGTCTGTCTGTCGTCTGTCTGTCTGTCTGTCTGTTCGTCTGTCTGTCTGTCTGTCTGTCTGTCTGTCTGTCTGTCTGTCTGTCTGTCTGTCTGTCTGTCTGTCTGTCTGTCTGTCTGTCTGTCTGTCTGTCTGTCTGTCTGTCTGTCTGTCTGTCTGTCTGTTTGTCTGTCTGTCTGTCTGTCTGTCTGCGTCTGTCACTCTGTCTGTCTGTCTGTCTGTCTGTCTGTCTGTCTGTCTGTCTGTCTGTCGTTGTCTGTCTGTCTGTCTGTCTGTCTGTCTGTCTGTCTGTCTGTCTGTCTCACTGCGTTCACATGCTCCCATCATATACAGTATCACATAGACTACATGTGTCCAATCACATTGACACATAGACTACATGTGTCAATCACATTGACACATAGACTACATGTGTCCAATCACATTGACACATAGACTACATGTGTCCAATCACATTGACATATAGACTACATGTGTCCAATCACATTGACATATAGACTACATGTGTCCAATCACATTGACATATAGACTACATGTGTCCAATCACATTGACATATAGACTACATGTGTCCAATCACATTGACATATAGACTACATGTGTCCAAACACATTGACATATGGACTACATGTGTCCAATCACATTGACACTCAACTACACTTCCCAAGAGATAACAATAGCCACTTGGTTAGTTGATTGATTGATTCACTGATTGATTCATTGATTTGCTTCCTGTATACAGGGTCTGCCCGGACCTCCCGGCCCACCTGGTGAGGGGGGCAAGCCCGGTGACATGGGTGTTCCAGGAGAGGGTGGAGCTGCTGGTGCCACTGGACCCAGAGTGAGTTTAATCTCCTCCACCTCTCATCTCCAACACCTACAATGTTCATATAGCTAACTCCCATTATGGAGAATAGGAGGAACTCATACGGAGTAATGCTGAGCAATACTATGAACCATCCATCCCTGTCTCTGTCTGTCACCCTGTAGGGTGAGCGTGGTTTCCCAGGAGAGAGAGGAGGTGCTGGGCCTCAGGGGCTGCAGGGACCTCGTGGTCTGCCTGGAACTCCTGGAACTGACGGACCCAAGGTGAGAGAAACACACTGTGGAGACCTTCTCACATACCTAATATTCCAGATGTTGGACCCTTGGCTAGTAGAATGTCACCCAGGCTAGTAGAATGTCACCCAGGCTAGTAGAATGTCACCCAGGCTAGTAGAATACCACCCAGACTGGTAGAATGTCACCCAGGCTAGTAGAATGTCACCCAGGATTGTAGAATGTCACCCAGGCTAGTAGAATACCACCCAGACTGGTAGAATGTCACCCAGGATGGTAGAATGTCACCCAGGCTGGTAGAATGTCACCCAGGCTGGTAGAATGTCACCCAGGCTGGTAGAATGTCACCCAGGCTGGTAGAATGTCACCCAGGCTGGTAGAATGTCACCCAGGCTGGTAGAATGTCACCCAGGCTGGTAGAATGTCACCCAGGCTGGTAGAATGTCACCCAGGATGGTAGAATGTCACCCAGGCTGGTAGAATGTCACCCAGACTGGTAGAATGTCACCCAGGCTAGTAGAATTACCACCCAGACTGGTAGAATGTCACCCAGGCTAGTAGAATACCACCCAGTCTGGTAGAATGTCACCTAGGATAGTAAACTGTCACCCAGGCTGGTAGAATGTCATCCAGCCTAGTAGAATGTCACCTAGGATAGTAAACTGTCACCCAGGCTGGTAGAATGTCATCCAGCCTAGTAGAATGTCACCCAGGCTCGTAGAATGTCGCCCAGGCTGGTAGAATGTCACCCGGGACAATAGAATGTCAACCAGGCTAATAGAATATCACCCAGGCTGGTAGAATACCACCCAGCCTGTAGAATACCACCCAGCCTGTAGAATACCACCCAGGCTGGTAGAATACCACCCAGGCTGGTAGAATACCACCCAGGCTGTAGAATACCACCCAGGCTGTAGAATACCACCCAGGCTGGTAGAATACCACCCAGGCTGGTAGAATACCACCCAGGCTGGTAGAATGCCACCCAGGCTAGTAGAATGTCACCCAGGCTAGTAGAATACCACCCAGACTGGTAGAATACCACCCAGGCTGGTAGAATACCACCCAGGCTGGTAGTATGCCACCCAGGCTAGTAGAATGTCACCCAGGCTAGTAGAATACCACCCAGACTGGTATAATACCACCCAGGCTGGTAGAATGTCACCCAGGCTGGTAGAATACCACCCAGGCTAGTAGAATGTCACCCAGCCTGTAGAATACCACCCAGGCTAGTAGAATGTCATCCAGGCTGGTAGAATGTGCGGTTTACTAGCTGGAATCACACTAGTAAAGGGGTTTAACTCAATATTAGGAAGTTGTTCATAATGTTTGGTTTACTCAGTGTAGTAGAAGAACAACAACAACAATGTCAACGCTATAAACAGCTCAGACTTCAGATCAAATACTGTTTGAAATCATGTCCTATACTTTACTTTAGCTGTGCTGATTGAGCATGCATATTGCAATGGAAAACTGAATTACGGCCCAAACAACCTTAGAATGGTTCTCAAATACACTATACTCTGAAACCATCTCATATCAGAAAGGAAATTACATTTTTTTTAAGTTTAATGATGAAGATGTGGATACCCCTGAAGGTATCTTTTGAAATTACAATATTATATTACTTACCCACTGGGTACAATTCTCCTTGTATTTGATGTTGTTTCTTTTGATAAATCATATCCCTGTGTCTATTTCCTCATGATGAATCATATCCCTGTGAACAGGTCTATTTCCTCATGATGAATCATGTCCCTGTGTCTATTTCCTCATGGTGAATCATATCCCTGTGAACAGGTCTATTTCCTCATGATGAATCATATCCCTGTGTCTATTTCCTCATGGTGAATCATATCCTTGTGAACAGATCTATTTCCTCATGGTGAATCATATCCCTGTGAACAGGTCTATTTCCTCATGATGAATCATATCCCTGTGAACAGGTCTATTTCCTCATGATGAATCATATCCCTGTGAACAGGTCTATTTCCTCATGATGAATCATGTCCCTGTGAACAGGTCTATTTCCTCATGATGAATCATATCCCTGTGTCTATTTCCTCATGATGAATCATGAATCCCCTGTACAGAGGTCTATTTCCTCATGATGAATCATATCCCCGTGTACAGATCTATTTCCTCATCATGATGAATCATATCCCTGTGAACAGGTCTATTTCCTCATTGTAGGGAGAATACTGTTCTGTTATATTCCATCCATTCCATTCAATTCCATATATTTGGTTCATGCCTGAGGGACAAATATCGTTGGGCATATAATGAGACGAGTAAACAACAACATACCCTTCTGCATTCCGTTACCTTTCCTACGGTGTCCCTGCAGCTGTTGACAGTGTTTGTGTCCATTCTGTTCTGTTTTCCAGGGAGCGATCGGACCAGGTGGCGCATCGGGTGCCCAGGGACCCCCGGTCTGCAGGGTATGCCCGGAGAGAGAGGGGCCTCAGGCATCCCGGACCTAAGGGAGACAGAGTAAGTGGTGCCTGCTCGAGAGCAGCAGAGGAACAGTCATGTTAATGTAATGTAGCCAACGCAATGAAATGTAACGCAATATGATTCATAATAGTAATAAACTGTGAAAGGGGCGTGGCCTTAGCAACAGGATCTGCTTGAGACAATAGTAACAGATGTATGTTTGGCAACAATTGATGTGATTGCATATTGAATTATATGCAGTTAGTAATGCAATTATAATGTAATTGTGTTTGTGTTCCACAGGGTGACAACGGAGAGAAGGGACCCGAGGGTGCTTCTGGCAAAGACGGCTCAAGAGTGAGTGACCCTCATCCTCATCATCATCATCATCATCCACCGTATCACCCAGCCCTATGACCTCACTCACTCTACCATTTAATATTCAACACATTGATGACCTCACTCACTCTACCATTTAATATTCAACACATTGATGACCTCACTCACTCTACCATTTAATATTCAACACATTGATGACCTCACTCACTCTACCATTTAATATTCAACACATTGATGTTCTCACTCACTCTACCATTTAATATTCAACACATTTAAATATTCCCTCAGCAATTCCATGTATACACACTACACTTAAATTGTTCATTTGTTCACGGGTATTTGTGTACAGTGAAACAACAGCAAATGGACAGATATACTAGATATTGTTCTGAAACATTTCTCTTTTCCGTAACTCTTCTAGGGTTTGACTGGTCCCATTGGTCCTCCCGGCCCAGCTGGTCCCAACGGAGAGAAGGTGAGCAATTTGTCTTTAAACTTGAATAATAGTTCATTGATTATTTTAATGATTGTATTAGATCAGTCAGAAGAAGAAAAATACATATAGCCATATCATCTGTTGGGAGGTTACCTCTCACGAACTATATGATACAGACAGTCCATATAAGGTGTGATTTATGGACTGGTATCTGTATGAGAAAGACAGTCCATATAAGGTGTGATTTATGGACTGGTATCTGTATGAGAAAGACAGTCCATATAAGGTGTGATTTATGGACTGGTATCTGTATGAGAAAGACAGTCCATATAAGGTGTGAATTATGGACTGGTATCTGTGTGATACAGACAGCCCATATAAGGTGTGATATGTGGACTGGTATCTGTATGATAAAGATAAAAGATGTATGATAAAGATATATGGACTTATGACTGACCTCTGACCTCTGTGTTTCCTCCTATAGGGTGAATCTGGTCCATCTGGACCTTCCGGTGCTGCCGGTGCCCGTGGTGCTCCTGTAGGTACCACACACACACACACACACACACACAAATTAGGATAAAGTAAAAAATGACTTGTGGTCCCGTGTAGATCAGTTGGTAGAACATGACGTTTGCAACACCAGGGTTGTGGGTTTGGTTACCGTGGCCACCAATATGTTTAACATGTGCAAAACGCTTTGGATAAAAGTGTCTGCTAAATGGCATTCATTACATCAGAAATATGTTGTTGTTTTTTACTTTGCCCCAGCTGTCTGATTAGGGTCTACTGCCCTCTCTAGGCCTCTGTACTGATCCAGAGTAGAGAATCCTGTTGTCTTGCTATACTCTCCAGCTCTCAATAGAACAATTGAATTAACACAGAAGTTAATACGGTACATGATACGTCATTTGAAGAAGGGTATGTTAGGGGAAGTGTATTCTACTCAACTTGTTCCCTGTGTTCTCTCCTAACAGGGAGACAGGGGTGAGACCGGACCTCCTGGGCCTGCTGGCTTCGCTGGGCCTCCTGTAAGTACCTTCACCAAGGACAATGTACTGTTGATGCGCTTTCTCTCACTGTCAGTCCTACCGTCAACATCCCGGACTGCCACATTTACAGGGACCGTCTCATCCATTTAAATGGATGATTAAATAGAAGGGGATGATGACCCCTGCTGCTTGTTGTATGTTGAAGCCATGGCCTTTTTTTTGCCTTTACCTCCCTTCTCACCTCATTTGCTCACATTGTATATAGACTTGTTTATACTGTATTATTGACTGTATGTTTGTTTATTCCATGTGTAACTCTGTGTTGTTGTATGTGTCGAACTGCTTTGCTTTATCTTGGCCAGGTCGCAATTGTAAATTAGAACTTGTTCTCAACTTGCCTACCTGGTTAAATAAAGGTGAAATAAAAAATAAAATAAATCAAGCAAGTAGCTGTCTGAGCTGTCTTTTCCCCGTGTCCCAACCCCAGGGATCTGATGGTCAGCCCGGAGCCAAAGGAGAGCAGGGAGAGGGTGGTCAGAAGGGAGACGCTGGTGCCCCTGGACCCCAGGGACCCTCTGGAGCTCCTGGACCTTCCGTAAGTTTCACTTTTTCCTGAAATGTAAAAACATCGAGGTGTTTATTGGTTACCAGATATTCTGTTGGAATTACTTGCTTCACGTTTCTTCATAAAACATAGTATCAGATCATTTCCTTCATTTCAGGGACCAACTGGCGTTTCTGGACCTAAAGGTGCTCGCGGTGCTCAGGGACCCCCTGTAAGTATAAATCTCATATTGTGTATTTAATTTCTGCATTGTTGTTTTATATTGTTTTGTCATTTTTCCATTTCATCAACGACCTCTCTCACTGACAGGGTGCCACTGGTTTCCCTGGTGCTGCCGGTAGAGTCGGGCCACCTGGTCCCAACGTAAGTACAATCACTTATCAGCGATACACAACTCAAACACCTTACCTGAGCATTGTTACTGAAGACTAAATGACACTGATTGTTCTACTTGTATACTAGGATTGTTCTCTGTAATCTGAGGTGTTGGATTTGACTGGAATAGAAAAGGCCTTGTTTTTCTGTGGGTGTAACCGTCATGGTAAACATTTTCCAAAATGGATGATCTCTTTTATGTATTTCTAAGTTTTTCCTGATACTTTTCAGAACACACAGACTATTATGAATACAGTGTTCACCCACTGTATTCAGTCGTTGAAATCAATCACTTTGTTAAAATTATACAACACAATGTCCAGCTGTATATATATATAGACTTAGACATATCGACAGAAATGGATTCCATTTCGAACTGAACCTTGCGTTCGGAATCCCAAGCATCATTCTAGGTTTGAAACCAATAAACAGACCAACACAGAATCATTCAGCATCATTATAGTATGTAGTATAGTATTTACTATAGTATTTACTGTAGTATTTTCTACAATATTTACTATAGTATTTAGTACAATATTTAATATAGTATTTAATATAGTATTTTGTATAGTGTTTAGTGTAGTATTTACTATAGTATTTACTATACTATTTAGTATAGTATTTAGTATAGTATTTACTATAATATTTAGTATAATATTTAGTGTAGTATTTAGTATAGTATTTACTATAATATTTACTACAATATTTAGTATAGTACTTAGTATAGTATTTAATATAGTATTTAATATAGTATTCAGTATAGTACTTACTATAATATTTACTATAGTATTTACTATAATATTTAGTATAATACTTAGTATAGTATTTAGTATAATATTTAGTATATTATTTATTATAGTATTTTGTATAATATTTACTATAGTATTTAGTATAGTATTTACTATAGTACTTACTATAATATTTATTATCGTATTTAGTATAGTATTTACTATAGTACTTACTATAATATTTACTATAGTATTTAGTATAGTATTTACTATAGTACTTACTATAATATTTAGTATTATAGTGAATAACGCTGGATGTCGATGATATCAACCTGGTTTCATTCTGTTCTTCTGAATGGTTGTTATTACAGAGAGTACTGACCTGCTCCTATCTGTTGTTATTACAGAGAGTACTGACCTGCTCCTATCAGTCTGAATGGTTGTTATTACAGAGAGTACTGACCTGCTCCTATCTGTTGTTATTACAGAGAGTACTGACCTGCTCCTATCTGTTGTTATTACAGAGAGTACTGACCTGCTGCTATCTGTTGTTATTACAGAGAGTACTGACCTGCTCCTATCTGTTGTTATTATAGAGAGTTGACAGAGAGTACTGACCTGCTCCTATCTGTTGTTATTACAGAGAGTACTGACCTGCTCCTATCTGTTGTTATTATAGAGAGTTGACAGAGAGTACTGACCTGCTCCTATCTGTTGTTATTACAGAGAGTACTGACCTGCTCCTATCTGTTGCTATTATAGAGAGTACTGACCTGCTCCTATCTGTTGCTATTACAGAGAGTACTGACCTGCTCCTATCTGTTGCTATTATAGAGAGTACTGACCTGCTCCTATCTGTTGTTATTACAGAGAGTACTGACCTGCTCCTATCTGTTGTTATTATAGAGAGTACTGACCTGCTCCTATCTGTCTGTTGTTATTACAGAGAGTACTGACCTGCTCCTATCTGTTGTTATTACAGAGAGTACTGACCTGCTCCTATCTGTTGTTATTACAGAGAGTACTGACCTGCTCCTATCTGTTGCTATTATAGAGAGTACTGACCTGCTCCTATCTGTACTTGCTCCTATCTTTTTACAGAGAGTACTGACCTGCTCCTATCTGTTGTTATTACAGAGAGTACTGACCTGCTCCTATCTGTTGTTATTATAGAGAGTACTGACCTGCTCCTATCTGTTGTTATTATAGAGAGTACTGACCTGCTCCTATCTGTTCTTTTACAGAAGTACTGACCTGCTCCTATCTGTTGCTATTACAGAGAGTACTGACCTGCTCCTATCTGTTGTTATTACAGAGAGTACTGACCTGCTCCTATCTGTTGCTGATTATGGTACTGACCTGCTCCTATCTGTTGAGAGTACTGACCTGCTCCTATCTGTCTGAATGGTTGTTATTACAGAGAGTACTGACCTGCTGCTATCTGTTGTTATTACAGAGAGTACTGACCTGCTCCTATCTGTTGTTATTATAGAGAGTACTGACCTGCTCCTATCTGTTGTTATTACAGAGAGTACTGACCTGCTCCTATCTGTTGCTATTATAGAGAGTACTGACCTGCTCCTATCTGTTGCTATTACAGAGAGTACTGACCTGCTCCTATCTGTTGCTATTATACTGAGAGAGAAACTGACCTGCTCCTATCTGTTGCTATTACAGAGAGTACTGACCTGCTCCTATCTGTTGTTATTACAGAGAGTACTGACCTGCTCCTATCTGTTGTTTTTACAGAGAGTACTGACCTGCTCCTATCTGTTGTTATTACAGAGAGTACTGACCTGCTCCTATCTGTTGTTATTACAGAGAGTACTGACCTGCTCCTATCTGTTGTTATTATTACAGAGTACTGACCTGCTCCTATCTGTTGTTATTATAGAGTACTGAGTATCTGACCTGCTCCTATCTGTTGTTATTACAGAGAGTACTGACCTGCTCCTATCTGTTGTTATTACAGAGAGTACTGACCTGCTCCTATCTGTCTGAATGGTTGTTATTACAGAGAGAAACTGACCTGCTCCTATCTGTACTGACCTGCTCCTATCTGTTGTTACAGAGAGTACTGACCTTCTCCTATCTGTTGTTATTACAGAGAGTACTGACCTGCTCCTATCTGTTGTTATTACAGAGAGTACTGACCTGCTCCTATCTGTTGTTATTATAGAGAGTACTGACCTGCTCCTATCTGTCTGAATGGTTGTTATTACAGAGAGTACTGACCTGTTCCTATCTGTTGTTATTACAGAGAGTACTGACCTGCTCCTAACTGTTGTTATTACAGAGAGTACTGACCTGCTCCTATCTGTCTGAATGGTTGTTATTACAGAGAGTACTGACCTGTTCCTATCTGTTGTTATTATAGAGAGTGCTGACCTGCTCCTATCAGTCTGAATGGTTGTTATTACAGAGAGTACTGACCTGCTCCTATCTGTTGTTATTACAGAGAGTACTGACCTGCTCCTATCAGTCTGTGGGCAGAAGTGATGGTCAAGATGATGGTCAAGATGAGAGAGGATGATTCTTTTGTTAAAATAGCATGGCCATATTTCTATTACAGCATATTGGATGACTGTCATTCACCTTCCATTCACCCAGTTCAATTTAATAGTGATAGGTATCGCTACTACATGATACTCTCATTTTCCCTATACACGTCATGAGGTTGCTACAAACCAGCCCATGAAGTTTACAATATTGTTCCACAGATTTTGAGTAATCACGGTGACAGACATTGCCACATTCAATAATCTTGCTAGCTGATCTAGGGTGTAATCATTAGTCCAACAGTTGCAAACGAGAATTTCTATTGGACAATTTCAGATATGTTTATCCCTGTTGCTTCCGTTTAAGAAACATTTTTAAATAAAACCGGCAGAATGAATACACCCCTGATCACATGCAAACACAATTCACTTTCATAGCAGACAGATCATTGTATAATTCCTTCTTGCATCTACGTGCTCTCTTACCTTTTCCCTTCAGTGCATAACACATCAGCTGTCTGTGACCAGTGAACAAAAAGAAACCAAGCCAAACCTTCATATCATAACCGCTAACCGCTACATACAACCTACATCGTTGTCACCTCATGGTCAACATACTAGAACTAATGTGTTAGTAAACCTGCTACAATCATGCAGTACAATGTACAGTCAGCAAGCAATTTAGTAGTTACACCAGCAGGCCCCGGTGGCAATAAATTAATAAAACTAAGAGCTTTTCTTGACTTGGAAGAGTTCCAGTGTTGGATAGCCAGCTAGCTAACATAACATGCCTCCCTGTTTGAGCCGGGTGTTTGAGTAGGCTAAACTAGCTAGCTGCATTCCGTAGCTAAGTAAAAAAATATGAAATGTAGCTATCTCTCTCTCGCTCTCTCTCTCGCGCTCTCTCTCTTGCTTCTCCTTCATTTTTGAATAAATAATGGGAAACACTATTCCCTCATCCCATCACAAGACAGGGCGGTCAGTATGTGTTCATCACTGACCAAATAACCAGTCCAAACACACTACTTTAGTATATTCTTATCTAAAAATAATAGCTTTTTAATGTTTCACTATTTTTATTTTTATGACATTCACTGAGGATAGTCCTCCCCTTCCTCCTCTGATGAGCCTCCACTGTCCCAGAGAGTCTACATTTCTGGGTTTAAACTCTGTTGATTGGTTGATTGACTGATTGCTTGATTGGTTGCTTGTTTTACTGGTTGATCAGTTGATCGGTTGAGTGATGAATTGATTGATTGGTTGATTGACTGACTGCCTCCTCCCTAAGTTTGTTTTATTCACTGCTTTTGCACACACTGCCAACCCTGCTGATGTCCTAGCCGTGTCTGAAACCTGGCTTAGAAAGGCCACCAAAATTCTGAATTTTTCATCCCCAACTACAACATTTTCCACCAAGATAGAACTGCCAAAGGGGGTGGAGTTGCAATTTACTGCAGAGATAGCCTGCAGAGTTCTGTCATACTATCCAGGTCTGTGCCCAAACAGTTCGAGCTTCTACTTTTAAAAATCCACCTTGCCATAAATAAGTCTCTCACTGTTGCCACTTGTTATAGACCACCCTCACCCCCCCAGCTGTGCCCTGGACACCATATGTGAATTGATTGCCCCCCATCTATCTTCAGAGTTCGTATTGTTAGGTGACCTAAACTGGGATATGCTTAACACCCTGGCCATCCTACAATCTAAACTAGATGCCCTCAATCTCACACAAATTATCAAGGAACCTACCAGGTACATCAATAAATCCGTACACACTGGCATCTTCATAGATATCGTCCTGACCAACCTGCCCTCTAAATACACCTCTGCTGTCTTCAACCAGGATCTCAGTGATCACTGCCTCATTGTCTGCGTCCATAATGGGTCCGCGGTCAAACAAACCACCCCTCATCACTGTCAAACGCTCCCAAAACACTTCAGCGAGCTGACCTTTCTAATCGCCCTGGGCCGGGTATCCTGGAAGGATATTGACCTAATCCCATCAGTAGTGGACGGTTATGACTTCGAATATGTGGGCTACAAACTACAAATACCTAGGTGTCTGGTTAAACTGTAAAGACTCACATTAAGCATCTCCAGACTCACATTAAGCATCTCTAATCCAAAATTAAATCTAGAATCGGCTTCCTATTTCGCAACAAAGCATCCAGCTCATGCTGCCAAACATACCCTCGTAAAACTGACTATCCTACCGATCCTCGACTTCGGCGATGTAATTTACAAAATAGCCTCCAACACTCTACTCAGCAAATTGGATGCAGCCTATCACAGTGCCATCCGTTTTGTCCCCAAAGCCCCATATACTACACACCACTGCGACCTGAATGATCTCGTTGGCTTGCCCTCGATACATATTTGTCACCAAACCCACTGGCTCCAGGTCATCTATAAGTCTTTGCTAGGTAAAGCTCTGCTTTATCGCAGCTCACTGGTCACCATAGCAGCACCCACCCGTAGCACGTGCTCCAGCAGGTATATTTCACTGGTCATCCCCAAAGTCAACTCCTCCTTTGGCCGCCTTTCCTTCCAGTTCTCTGCCACCAATGACTGGAACGAATTGCAAAAAAAAAGCTGGAGTCTCACATCTCCCTCACTAACTTTAAGCACCAGCTGTCAGAGCAGCTTACCGATCATTGCGCCTGTAAACAGCCCATCTGTAAATAGCCCACCCAACTACCTCATCCCCATATTGTTATTTATTGTTTTGCTCCTTTTCACTCCAGTATCTCTACTTGCACATGCATCTTCTGCACATCTATCACTCCAGTGTTTAATTGCTATATTGTAATTACTTCACCACTATGGCATATTTATTGCCTTTACCTCCCTAATCTTACCTCATTTGCACACACTGTATATAGATTTTCCTATTGTGTTATTGACTGTATGCTTGTTTATTCCATGTGTAACTCTGTGTTGTGTTTGTATTGCACTGCTTTGCTTTATCTTGGTCAGGTTGCAGTTGTGAATGAGAACTTGTTCTCAACTGGCCTACATTGTTAAATAAAGGTGAAATAAAATAAATAAATAAATGGTGTCTCTGCAGGGTAACCCTGGTGCTGCTGGGCCCTCTGGCCCTGCTGGTAAAGATGGCCCCAAGGGTGTGCGTGGAGACGGTGGACCCCCAGGCAGACAGGGAGACGCTGGGCTGCGTGGAGCTGCTGGATCCCCTGGAGAGAAGGGAGATGCTGGAGAGGATGGTCCCTCTGTAAGTTTATCACTACAGTACCGTCCTCCAGCCCGGGGCATAGTGGACGGGCTTGATAACTCTCATTCAACCCAGCACCCTACTGAAGCAAAAGATGGTAATACAAGCTGAATTCATCTTTTGTCACAACTCCTCAAACACACGCCCTACAGGCTTTATTCAATACAGGTCCTACAGGCTTTATTCAATACAGGTCCTACAGGCTTTAATCAATACAGGTCCTACAGGCTTTATTCACAGGTCCTACAGGCTTTAATCAATACAGGTCCTACAGGCTTTATTCAATACAGGTCCTACAGGCTTTATTCAATACAGGTCCTACAGGCTTTAATCAATACAGGTCCTACAGGCTTTAATCAATACAGGTCCTACAGGCTTTAATCAATACGGGTCCTACAGGCTTTATTCAATACAGGTCCTACAGGCTTTATTCAATACAGGTCCTACAGGCTTTAATCAATACAGGTCCTACAGGCTTTATCAATACAGGTCCTACAGGCTTTATTCAATACAGGTCCTACAGGCTTTATTCAATACAGGTCCTACAGGCTTTAATACAGGTCCTACAGGCTTTAATCAATACAGGTCCTACAGGCTTTATTCAATACAGGTCCTACAGGCTTTATCAATACAGGTCCTACAGGCTTTATTCAATACAGGTCCTACAGGCTTTAATCAATAGGTCCACAGGCTTTAATCAATACGGGTCCTACAGGCTTTATCAATACGGGTCCTACAGGCTTTAATCAATACGGGTCCTACAGGCTTTATCAATACAGGTCCTACAGGCTTTATCAATACACAGGTCCTACAGGCTTTATTCAATACAGGTCCTACAGGCTTTATATCAATACAGGTCCTACAGGCTTTATCAATACAGGTCCTACAGGCTTTATCAATACAGGTCCTACAGGCTTTATCAATACAGGTCCTACAGGCTTTATCAATACAGGTCCTACAGGCTTTATCAATACAGGTCCTACAGGCTTTATTCAATACAGGTCCTACAGGCTTTATCAATACAGGTCCTACAGGCTTTATCAATACAGGTCCTACAGGCTTTATCAATACAGGTCCAGGTCCTACAGGCTTTATCAATACAGGTCCTACAGGCTTTATCAATACAGGTCCTACAGGCTTTATCAATACAGGTCCTAGGCTTTATTACAGGTCCTACAGGCTTTATCAATACAGGTCCTTACAGGCTTTATGCTTCATTCAACATTGACAAGTTATTTAGACCACAGTGTTTCTGAACTCATGTTGTTCTTCAGATTGTGATGTCACTGACAACACACATCCCACCACTCAAGTTAACACGGAAATACATTCATTTTGGGGGTTTTGCAGCTATAAAACAATACTGGCTTTATGCCTTAAAAGTCTCTCTTTTGGTTTGACTTCCAACCCAACCGGCATGAACATCAGTCCAGGGAATGAAAGAAAGGTCCATTTATAATGGACAACACTATTCCCTCGCCCCCATCACAACAAAGCACGTGTCCATCACTGACCCAATAACCAGCCCAAACACACTGCTGTCTGCCAGGGCGTTAAAATCCCCTGTGGGCTTCCCCTGAACAGAGATATGATGGCAGAGAGGACAAGCGTTTTACTTTGTACTTCCCACTCCCTGCAGTACAGTTCACCCCCTGAGCAGTACTGAACTAACAGCCGGCATAGCTGTCTGTTACTGAAATTGGACAGGCAAGTCCAGAGAACAGACATGATAAGACCCTCTGATCCTCCCTGGTCTAAATCACAGAAGTGGAGGTGGATGCACTGCACACAAAATGCTTTTTCTTGTTTTTCCAGTGTGTTTACAGATTTTTATAGTTTTTCTGTTGATATATTAGAGATCCTTGAAAATAACACACTGTCCTCCACTTGCTCCTCTCCTCCTCTCCTCCTCTCCTCCTCTCCTCCTGTTCTTCCTATCGTCCACCTCTTCCTCTCTTCCTCTCTTCTTCCTTTCCTCTTCCTCTCTTCTTCCTTTCCTCTTCCTTCTCTTCTTCCTCTCTTCCTCCCCTTCCTCTTCTCTTCCTCTCTTCCTCTCTTCCTCCTCTCCTCCTCTTCCTCCTCTCGTCCGCCTCTCTTCCTCACCTTCCTCCTCTTCTTCCTCTCCTCTCTTCCTCCTATCCTGCTCCTCTTCCTCCTCTCCTCTCTTCTTCTACTTCTTCTTCCTCTCTTCCTCCTCTCCTCTCTTCCTCCTCTTCTTCCTCTCTTCCTCCTCTCCTCCTCTCCTCTCTTCCTCCTCCTCTCCTCTCTTCCTCCTCTCCCTTCTTCCTCCTTTTCTTCCTCCTCTTCTTCCTCTCTTCCTGCTCTCGTCCTCCTCTACTCCTCTCTTCCTCCTATCCTGCACCTCTCCTCTCCTGCTACTCTCCTCTCTTCCTCCTCTCTTCTCTTCCTCTTCTTCTTCCTCCTCTTCTTCCTCTCTTCCTCCTCCTCTCCCCTCTTCCTCCTCTCCTCTCTTCCTCCTCTTCATCCTCCACTTCTTCCCCTCTTCCTCCTCTCTTCCTCTCTTCCTCCTCTCCTCCTCTCCCCTCTTCCTCCTCCTTCCTCTCTTCCTCCTCTTCTTCCTCTCTTCCTCCTCCTCTCCTCTCTTCCTCTCCCTCTTCCTCCTCTCCTCTCTTCCTCCTCTTCATCCTCCTCTTCTTCCCCTCTTCCTCCTCTCTGCCTCCTCTCATCCCCCTCTCTTCCTCCTCTCCTCCTCCTCTCTTCCTCTCTTCCTCCTCTCCTCTGCTCCTCCTCCTCTCTCTCTCCTCTTCCTCTTCTTCCTCTATTCCTCCTCTCTTCCTCCTCTCTTCCTCCTCTCCTCTCCTCCTCCTCTCTTCCTCTGTTCCTCCTCTCCTCCGCTCCTCCTACTCTCTTCCTCCTCCTTCTCTCCCTCTTCCTCCTCTTCTTCCCTCTCTTCCTCCTCTCTTCCTCTTCTCTTCCTCCTCCCAGGGTCCCGATGGTCCTTCAGGTCCTTCAGGTCTGGCTGGACAGCGTGGTATTGTTGGTCTTCCAGGACAGCGTGGAGAGAGAGGTTTCCCTGGCCTGCCAGGACCCTCTGTAAGTCACATACACTACATTACAGATCCCATTAATTCCTTAGACTATTTCATCATTCATTAGACTATTCATTCATTCATTCATTAGACTATTTCATCATTCATTAGACTATTCATTCATTCATTCATTAGACTATTCATTCATTCATTAGACTATTCATTCATTCATTCATTAGACTATTTCATCATTCATTAGACTATTCATTCATTCATTCATTAGACTATTCATTCATTCATTCATTAGACTATTCATTCATTCATTAGACTATTCATTCATTCGTTCATTAGACTATTCATTCATTCATTATGATTCGTTCGCCTATTATAGATGACAGAATAATATTGTACTGTCAATTGACTTGTACCCATCCCACCCATTTCAAGTAAGAATGGATGAATATTCAAAGAAAAGATCATTGATTGAATATACTGACCTCCATCTGATGGTAAACAAGAGCTCCTGGTCGCCCCAGTGGGACCCCTTGACTGGTCGGGAGAGAGGTCAGTGTCTGTCCCAAGCGTGTTGTCTGAGTGTGTCTGTCCCCGTGTTGTCTGAAATGACAGAGACGTCCAGTGTCTGTCCCGTGTTGTCTGAAATAGGGAGAGCCTGGTAAACAAGGAGCTCCTGGTGGAAGCGTGTTGTCTGAGACAGAGACGTCAGTGGTCCCCCTGGCCCAGTGGGACCCCCTGTCTGCAGATGGAGAGCCCGAGAGAGTCCCATAGCGTGTTGTCTGAAATGACAGAGACGTCAGTGTCTGTCCCATAGCGTGTTGTCTGAAATAACAGAGACGTCAGTGTCTGTCCCATAGCGTGTTGTCTGAAATGACAGAGACGTCAGTGTCTGTCCCATAGCGTGTTGTCTGAAATGACAGAGACGTCAGTGTCTGTCCCATAGCGTGTTGTCTGAAATGACAGAGACGTCAGTGTCTGTCCCACGTCAGTGTCTGTCCCATAGCGTGTTGTCTGAAATGTCTGTCCCATAGCGTGTTGTCTGAAATGGCAAATGACAGAGACGTCATAGTGTCTGAAATCTGTCCCATAGCGTGTTGTCTGAAATGGCAGACGTCAGTGTCTGTCCCTGAAATAGCGTGTTGTCTGAAATGACAGAGACGTCCCAGTGTCTGTCCCATAGCGTGTTGTCTGACATGACAGAGACGTCAGTGTCTGTCCCATAGCGTGTTGTCTGACATGACAGAGACGTCAGTGTCTGTCCCATAGCGTGTTGTCTGAAATGGCAGACGTCAGTGTCTGTCCCATAGCGTGTTGTGTCTGAAGTAGCATCCTAGTTCTTATATTGCTCATTACTTTTAAACAGGGTCCGCATAGTGCTCTGTCCAAATGTAGTGCACTATATAGGGAATAGTGTGCCATTCAATGCAGCACAGTGTCACCGTTATGGCCTCTCATGGTCATCTCTATACCTTCGGTACAATACGTTAACTCACTGTCATGACTAACTGGATCACTGACTATACGTTTGATGTTTCTGATATTAAACAATGTGTGATTGTCTCTCAGGGCAACGCTGGTTCTGATGGACCACCTGGTAGAGATGGATCCACTGGAATCAAGGGTGACCGTGGTAACACCGGTCCTGCTGGTGCTCCTGGCTCCCCAGGTGCTAATGGTTCCCCCGGCCCCGTCGGCCCCACCGGCAAGCAGGGAGACAGGGGAGAGGCTGTGAGTATACACCCGAAATCACTCCCCATAACATCCCCAATGGCACCCCGTAGAAGCCTTTTAACACCCCTAAAACCCCCTCTCTTGAGAGGTGAATAACCCAGGCCATGTTATTGTTTTCTGTCTATTTTCTCTTGCCAGGATAAACTGGATATGTGATTGAGTTCAGTCGATATATTCATAATGTTTTTATTATCCATAAGGTTCTCAGATATACCGGTTTACTCAGATACTAATGTATTGCAGCCCTTCCTAACCCTGTGTCTGTCTCTTGGCTGTTCTCTAGGGAGCTCAAGGGCCCGCTGGACCTGCCGGGCCTGCTGGAGCCAGAGGAATGGCTGGACCTCAAGGACCCCGTGGAGACAAGGGTGAGGCTGGAGAAGGTGGAGAGAGAGGACAGAAAGGACACAGAGGATTCACTGGTCTGCAGGGTCTGCCCGGACCTCCCGTAAGTACCCCCCTAATCTCCCTGTACCCCTTATCTCCCTATACCCCCTAATCTCCCTGTAACCCTAATCTCCCTCTACCCCTAATATTTCTGTACCACCTAATCTCCCTGTGCCCCTAATCTCTTTATGTACCCCCTAATCTCCCTCTACCCCTAATCTTTCTGTACCACCTAATCTCCCTCTACCCCTAATCTTTCTGTACCCCCTAATCTCCCTCTACCCCTAATCTCCCTGTACCCCTAATCTCCCTGTAACCCTAATCTCCCTACCCCTATACCCCTAATCTCCCTATACCCCTAATCTCCCTATACCCCCTTATCTGCCTATACCCCCTTATCTGCCTATACCCCCTTATCTCCTTGTACCCCCTTATCTCCTTGTACCCTAATCTGCCTATACCCCTTAATCTCCCTATACCCCCTTATCTCCCTGTACCCCCTAATCTCTCTATATCACAAATGTCTCTATATCACAAATGTCTCTATATCACAAATGTCTCTATCATTGAAATGTCCCTTTAGCCTTTACCTGTAGTTGTGTATGTCCTATAGACATTGTCTCACCTTGTCTCTCCCCATAGGGTCAATCTGACCTATAGACATTGTCTCACCTTGTCTCTTCCCATAGGGTCAATCTGACCTATAGACATTGTCTCACCTTGTCTCCCCCCAGAGGGTCAATCTGTCCTATAGACATTGTCTCACCGTGTCTCTCCCCATAGGGTCAATCTGTCCTATAGACATTGTCTCACCTTGTCTCTGCCCAGAGGGTCAATCTGTCCTATAAACATTGTCTCACCTTGTCTCTGCCCATAGGGTCAATCTGTCCTATAGACATTGTCTCACCTTGTCTCCCCCCAGAGGGTCAATCTGTCCTATAGACATTGTCTCACCGTGTCTCTGCCCATAGATCAATCTGTCCTATAGACATTGTCTCACCTTGTCTCTCCCCAGAGAGTCAATCTGTCCTATAGACATTGTCTCACCTTGTCTCTCCCCATAGGGTCAATCTGTCCTATAGACATTGTCTCACCTTGTCTCTCCCCATAGGGTCAATCTGGAGACCAGGGTGCCTCTGGACCTGCCGGACCAAGTGGATCAAGGGTGAGTATAGACAGAATGATTAACAACTCTTACATAGAGGTTTGAGATGTACCCTTCCTTATTGTCAGCCAAAGAGCATGGCAGGCAGAGCTCTATTCTACAGTACAGTACATCTGAATCCTTGTGTTCTGTTTAGGGACCTCCCGGACCCATTGGTCCCTCTGGAAAGGATGGTTCCAATGGTATGCCCGGCCCCATCGGACCCCCCGGACCCCGTGGTCGCTCTGGAGAGACTGGTCCTTCTGTGAGTAACGCTCTCATCTCCCATCTATCTCTCAATTTATCTTAGTACAAGAGAGGAGAGAGGAGGAGAGGAGAGGAGAGGAGAAGAGAAGAGAAGAGAAGAGAAGAGAAGAAAAGAGGAGAGAGAGAGAGACAGAGAGAGAGAGAGAGAGAGACAGAGAGAGAGAGAAGGGTAGGAAAAAGAAGAGGAGGTGAGAGGAGGGGAGAGGAGAGAGAAGAGGAGAAAGCAGTGTGTGACATGGTGCAAATCTCAAATCACCCCCTATTCCTCGTATAGTGTGCTACCTAAGTAATGCCCTGTGTATGGAGCAGGGTGTCATCTGAGACGGCAGCCAGCTATATAAACACCTGATGCCAGCTGTACTTTATGTCCCCTCTGCCCTGTGCTTTATGTCCCCTCTGCCCTGTGCTTTATGTCCCCTCTGCCCTGTGCTTTATGTCCCCTCTGCCCTGTGCTTTATGTCCCCTCTGCCCTGTGCTTTATGTCCCCTCTGCCCTGTGCTTTTTCTCTTCTGTAATACCTATGGCCCTGGTAGCAGCACATCACCAGTAGCTCGTAGTCTAGCGTCTTGGTTTTCCAATTTCTTCTGTCTGTGTTTTCTCAGGGTCCACCTGGAAACTCCGGTCCCCCTGGTCCTCCTGGTCCTCCCGGCCCTGGTATCGACATGTCTGCCTTCGCTGGTCTGTCTCAGCCTGAGAAATCCCCCGATCCCCTGAGGTACATGAGGGCCGACCAGGCCTCCGGAAACCTGAGGACGCACGATGCCGAGGTGGACGCCACGCTCAAGTCTCTCAACAACCAGATTGAGAACATCCGCTCCCCCGAGGGCTCCAAGAAGAACCCTGCACGTACTTGCAGAGACCTGAAGCTGTGCCACCCAGACTGGAAGAGTGGTGAGTGATGGGATAGGAGCGAAGAATGGCTCTTTGTTTTAGGGGTCAAGCAACATGACTTGACCAGGAAAAACTCAGGGCCCTAAAGTTTCTCCTGCTCAGGTGACGTTTCTCCTGCTCAGGTGACGTTTCTCCGCTTTCTCCTGCTCAGGTGATGTTTCTCCTGCTCAGGTGATGTTTCTCCTGCTCAGGTGACGTTTCTCCTGCTCAGGTGACGTTTCTCCTGCTCAGGTGACGTTTCTCCTGCTCAGGTGACGTTTCTCCTGCTCAGGTGACGTTTCTCCTGCTCAGGTGACGTTTCTCCTGCTCAGGTGACGTTGCTCCTGCTCAGGTGACGTTTCTCCTGCTCAGGTGACGTTTCTCCTGCTCAGGTGACGTTTCTCCTGCTCAGGTGACGTTTCTCCTGCTCAGGTGACGTTTCTCCTGCTCAGGTGACGTTTCTCCTGCTCAGGTGACGTTTCTCCTCCTGCTCAGGTGACGTTTCTCCTGCCCAGGTGACGTTTCTCCTGCTCAGGTGACGTTTCTCCTGCTCAGGTGACGTTTCTCCTGCTCAGGTGACGTTTCTCCTGCTCAGGTGACGTCGCTCCTGCCCAGGTGACGTTTCTCCTGCTCAGGTGACGTTTCTCCTGCTCAGGTTACGTTTCTCCTGCTCAGGTGACGTTGCTCCTGCCCCCACTGATTAGGTCGGGCAAAAATTCCATAATATTTAGGGAAGTCTAGAAGATTCTGTCTTATTCAAAAGAGAAAGTAAATATAAACATATGTATTGTAGTACAGAGTACTAGAGAGCTGATTCAATCTGAGACGTTTTCTGTCTCCTCCGTCTGTCTGCAGGAGAGTACTGGATCGACCCTAACCAGGGCTGCACCATAGACGCCATCAAGGTCTACTGTAACATGGAGACCGGAGAGTCCTGTGTCTACCCCAAGCCCGCCAGCATCCCCAAGAAGAACTGGTGGTCCAGCAAGAGCAAGGCTGCCAAACACATCTGGTTTGGAGAGACCATGAACGGAGGATTCCACGTGAGTCACCCTTCAATCTCTTGTTTCAGCTCTCTTCTATATATTATCGTACAATCGTGATATTTTTTTTCCCCCTTTTCAATCTCAGGTGACATCTGTTATGTGTGCAGTGCACTTATTTACTCAAGCCTCTCTGTGATTTGTTTCGGTCCTTTAGGGTATTCCTGTTTTTTGTTTTACTAAAATACGACACAATTACTTTTTTTACGTACATTATCTCAATCAATGCCACTAAGTCCGTTCAAATTCTGATTTAGTTCTGATATAATGATGTCATTGATTCTTACATCCCTGTCTCCCTGTTCCCTCTCACTAGTTTGAACCATTGACATTGTAATATGATATCCATTGTTGAACCGTTCCTAACCTCCCTTCTCCCCTCCTCTCTACCTGCTGCCCTCTACAGTTCAGCTATGGCGATGAGAGTCTGGCAGCCAACACGGCCAGCATCCAGATGACCTTCCTACGGCTGCTGTCCACCGAGGCTAATCAGAACCTCACCTACCACTGCAAGAACAGCGTGGCCTATATGGACGGGGCCACGGGGAACCTGAAGAAGGCCGTGCTGCTCCAGGGCTCCAACGACGTGGAGATCAGAGCTGAGGGCAACAGCCGCTTCACCTACACCGTTATGGAGGACGGCTGCACGGTGAGAGGATGAACACACACACACACACACTCTCTCATACAAACACACCCACACACACACACACACACACACCCACACACACACACACACACACACACACACACACACACACACTCTCTCATACATACACACACACACACACACACACACACACACACACACACACACACACTCTCTCTCTCATACATACACACCCCACACACACACACACACACACACACACACACACACACACACTCTCTCTCTCATACATACACACACACACACACACACACACACACACACACACACACTCTCTCTCTCATACATACACACCCACACACACACACACACACACACACACTCTCTCTCTCATACATACACACCCACACACAGGCAACAGCCACTTTGCATACAATGTGATGGAGGATGGCTGCACTGTGATGAAAACACACGGAACAGTTTTGAGACTATTTAACCCCAACCCACAAATACACTCATTCACTGTCCCCTATCAATGTCTATAACATGTCTATAACATATCTATAACATATCTATAACATGTCTATAACATGTCTATAACATGTCTATAACATGTCTATAACATGTCTGTCCCCTATCAATGTGTATAACATGACTGTCCCCTATCAATATCTATAACATGTGTATAACCTATCTATAACATATCTGTCCCCTATCAATGTCTATAACATGTCTATAACATGTCTGTCCCCTATCGATGTCTATAACATGTCTATAACATGACTGTCTCCTATCGATGTCTATAACATGTCTGTTCCCTATCGATGTCTATAACATGTCTATAACATATCTATAACATGTCTGTCCCCTATTGATGTCTATAACATGTCTGTCCCCTATCGATGTCTATAACATGTCTATAACATGTCTATAACATGTCTGTCCCCTATCGATGTCTATAACATGTCTGTCCCCTATCGATGTCTATAACATGTCTATAACATGTCTGTCTCTCTGTCCCCTATCGATGTCTATAACATGTCTATAACATGTCTGTTCCCTATCGATGTCTATAACATGTCTATAACATGTCTCTCCACTATCGATGTCTATAACATGTCTGTCCCCTATCAATATCTATAACATGTCTGTTCCCTATCGATGTCTATAACATGTCTATAACATATCTATAACATGTCTGTTCCCTATCGATGTCTATAACACGTCTATAACATGTCTATAACATGTCTCTCCACTATCGATGTCTATAACATGTCTATAACATGTCTGTCTCTCTGTCCCCAGAAACATAAAGGGACGTGGGGAAAGACAGTGATTGAGTACAGATCCCAGAAGACCAGCCGGCTGCCCATCGTGGACATCGCTCCTGTGGATATTGGAGGAGCGGACCAAGAGTTTGGTGTTGACGTCGGCGCAGTTTGCTTCTTGTAAAGAAAGAGGGATGAAAAGAAGGAGAAGTAGAGGGGAAAAACACATAAAATATGAGAGAGAGGAACACACGCTTCTATCAAAAAAAGGAAGAATGAAAGAAAGAATAGAGAAAGATCAAGACACTTTTATATAATTTTTTTTGTTTAAGTAGAAAGTGCTTTTTCCAACTAAGTCCTGCACTGAATGGCACCGGCAATATTCATCTGGGATTTCGTGGCCTTCCAGTCTCCCTCCATCAGACCCCCTCCCATGGTGCCCCAGCCCTCCCTCCACCCCCACCCTGGGAGCACCACCCCACTAACAAGAAGGATCGAGGAGAAGAGGAGAAAAAGGAGAAAGAGGAGAAAGAGGCAGCGTGCCAAACAATGAGTTGGTGTTATTTATTTATTGTTCAGGTGTGGGTCCCAGGTGTGTTAGGACTGAGTGTGTGTAGCCTGTAAAAAGGCCCCACCCACAACAACATACATATTCTATCAGTTCCCCCTTTTATGTTCCTCCTCTATACCTCCACACCTAAATATTATATCAATTCCAAACCAAAAAATCTGGCAGTGTGATAAGTGCAGGTGTTCCTACTTCCAATCGCCGCCCCAGTGTGTATCAGGAAGTTGCTGTGTATTATAATAAAGTCAAATGGTGCTATTGTTGTAAAACAAGTCTGTATTCTTTAACAACCAGATACTAATGTATTAGTGACATGTTTATAATGTGTGTACATATATGTATATGTGTGTATACATATATATATGCATTTTTCAGAGTGGTAAATGTTGCTTGCCCCCCCCCCTCCCCTCCCTCCAACCCAACCCTGCCCCTTCTCCGTGGTAACCCAATGACACAAAAACCATGTCCATAATATATTTTGTAAAGAGACATGTTCAATTCGGAATCAATCCGAGCTCTAAATTTATTTTGTTTTTTTAAATTTTGTTTTAATTATAATATTTTAAGCTACCTCACACACACACAAAAAAAAATAAACAACAGAGCAAAGTTAAATCCTGTATCCAAGTTTACAAATCCAGCTTTGGCAATCTTCTCTTTGGTGCATTAGACCCCATGTTGTGAGAAGCCCAACAGAAGTTGACTTTGACCGTTGACCTATCCCACTCCACTTCCTCCCATAAACCCCCTGCTGTCCCCTCACACAGGAAGTACTTTCTGCCCTGGTAGGAAGTACCTCGGCCCTGGCCATGCCCCTCTAGGATCAGGAACGGGATATGGCTTTTTGACTTGATATCACGACTGGACAATCCAACCCTCATCTACACACAGAGGGAAAGCACCACGACCAGGGCAGAGGGTGTGCATTTGTTTGTGAGGGGGTAGTAAATATATTTTTTATATTAATAATAATAGTAATATTGTTAATAATAACATCATTACTATTATTATTATTATTATTAAATATGATGATCATGATTTTGTTTTGTTACGGTTTTGATTCATGTAAATTGGAAATAAAAGAAAAAAAAAACAATTAACAGGCTGAAGTCGCTTTGCATTTTATTGATTTTTGTTGTTGTTGTTGTTGTTATTCACCCCCCATAATGCTCCAGAGAAGAGTGTGTGTGAGGTTGGGTGCTCTGGTGGTGTGGGTGTTTTTTGGGGTTGTTATTCACCCCCCATAATGCTCCAGAGAAGAAGTAAAACATATCTGGGAAGATTATTTGTTTCTGAAACCTGAAAGTATGATTGAACTTTGTTGTTGTTGTTGATGTTGTTGTTGTTGTTGACGGTATTATATTCCCAGAGATAGAAGCCGTACCAAATCTAGATTCTGTGTCCTGATTGGGTCTTTCCGTTGGTCTGTGTGTTTGAGCTAAATGCTCATCGAGGGGTGGAATGTAGTCAGAACACACAAGGAGAGACCATGGATCACAAGTGGGTGGCACCCCATTTTATTTGTTGTTTTCTTCATCGGAGAGAGTATGCAACAGTTTGTGAGGAGGTGCGAAGTTCATATCATGTACTATTTTGTCAAATGTAAAAACCTTTTTTCAATATTTTCAGATTCTTTTTTAAGCATGCTAGATAAGAGAAGGGAAACATTTCCAAACGCTATCGTCAGTAACTGTATGAACTGATTGTCATCCTGTCTTTACATTTTTTTCCCTTTTCTTTCCTGACCTTTCACCTTTCACCGTAGCAATAAAAGGTAGAAGCTTTTCTCTAAACAACACAGAGCCACGTTTCTTTTATTTTTTCTATATATATATTTTTATTTTTCCCCCGTAATTTGGTTTTAAAGTTCATTTATTATTTGATGTATTGGTTCCCGAATCTACGATGTCGTCGTCTTTGTTTAGATTAATGATTGACATTTAAAACAACAGGAGAAAAAAATGAAATCAGCAAGACGAAAATACATCACAAATAAACCCCGTTGTAAAAATGACACAGAAGGAGACATGCTTGGTTCTTGTTGTCTGGGTTATTGGCATCTCCACAGACCGGTTTTGTCACTCAGGTTGTGGTATTCATTGTAGCCTATGACATAAAACATTTACACTACATTTACACTACAGTTAATGACAGGACAGTGCAATCAATTAAAGGAGTTGGGTTATCATTTAAAGGGGCGGTGCTATATGAACAGTGCTATCATTTAAAGGGACTGTGCAATCATTTCAATTAACAGTGCTATCACTTAAATTGACAGTGCTATCACTTAAATTGACAGTGCTATCGTTTAACTTGACAGTGCTATCATTTAAATTGACAGTGCTATCGTTTAAATTGACAGTGCTCTCATTGAAATTGACAGTGCTCTCATTGAAATTGACAGTGCTATCATTGAAATTGACAGTGCTCTCATTTAAATTGACAGTGCTATCATTGAAATTGACAGTGCTCTCATTGAAATTGACAGTGCTATCATTTAAATTGACAGTGCTCTCATTTAAATTGACAGTGCTATCATTTAAATTGACAGTGCTATCATTTAAATTGACAGTGCTATCATTTAAATTGACAGTGCTATCATTTAAATTGACAGTGCTCTCATTGAAATTGACAGTGCTCTCATTGAAATTGACAGTGCTCTCATTGAAATTGACAGTGCTCTCATTGAAATTGACAGTGCTCTCATTGAAATTGACAGTGCTCTCATTGAAATTGACAGTGCTATACCACAACCTGTGTTAGAATGGAACTCTGAATGCCACAACATTACATACACACACAATACAAAACCTCTTAGGGTTTGTCTGAGACAAAAGGAATAGGAATATCTCCATAGAAACGTACCACATATAGGCTACTGTACAAACAGTTTTTTTTTTCACGAAACACATAATATCCTTTTCTGATTGATATAGCAACAATATGGTACAGGACTCATTCTCAATCAATAATGTCAGAAAAAAAAAGTCATTCAACGTATTACACATTCACCTGAATGCTTTCAATTAGTTCACAACATTCAGCTATTCGGTCTGGATCGCTGAAGCGTTACAGATTCTGCGATATACATTTTAAGATCCTTTCCCATTGAGCTGGCATGTGCAACGTTTACCGTGAATGCGGTCTCCGCTAAAGCGGGAACATTGCCTTTAAATTAGGTTGTAACGCTGAACTTCCATGACTGAATAGAGTCCCTAGTTTCAATCCATGACGTGTTCGCGGACACTGCATTCACGGTAATAGCTGCATATTTCGGCTCAATTGGAAATATCTCAAAGTCAACTGTCTCTTTAAACTCACTTCACTAACAATAAGAAAGTCCAGGAGGAAAATGTAGGACCATAACTTTAACCACACAGACAGAAAACCAGTCCTTAATAAAACATCACTAAGAAGATACGTTAGGATCCACAGAAACAAAGCATTTCTTTAAAAAAAAAAATTTTTAAGTTTGTTTCATTCGTCTGATAATTAACATTTATCTTTGTTGAAAATTATTAAATCAATTCTAAAATCAGGTCTTCATTTAATTTCTCTGCTTCCGAGACAGATGATACCCTGCCGTCATACACTAGCCTCTCCCACTTGGCCAATTTAGAAATGATTGCTTGTTACGTACTTGATGACTAAAAAAACGGATTCATCACCTGCTTCCTAGGGCCAGGGTAGAACAGCAGGAAGGAACGGATGCAGTGCGGATTGAGGGATTAGTGGGGTTTAATATAATTATAACTTTATTTGTATAGCGCTTTTCGATACAAGTAACATGCTTCACAGCGTAAAATAAAATCACTAAGCATCTTTACAAAAGTGTGTCTTCGGTAAGGGATTTAAAAAGAGGCACTGAATCTATAAGCCTGATGTCCTCTGGCAGACCATTCCAAAGTCTCGGGCAAATGCCCGATCTCCTTTAGTTTTCAACCTAGACTTTGAATTGGTCAACAGTGGCCTGCCAGAGAATCTCAGGCTGTGTCCTGGCTCGTAGGGTGATAAAACACAGGATATGAATGTAGATGACTGGCTGGTTCAGACTCAGTGACCTTGTAGAGTGAGAGGTTAAATAGCCTTCACTGATCATCAAGGGCTGGAGAGAGATAAAGTAGGACTAATCATCCCGAACACTAAACAACATCACATGCCTTTGGAACCTGATATACAGAATAGAAACAGACAGTCCCTCAGGTTATATGTTTGTAACGATCTGCTTATCTGTCTGTCAAAAATAATTTGGTCAAAGTGAGTGTTCCCTATTAAGAGTACAATGGAAGATGAAAGCCACCAGTATTGAAGATGAAAACCACCAGTATAAAGCCACCAGTATAAAGCCACCAGTATTGAAGATGAAAACCATCCAGTATTGAAGATGAAAGCCACCAGAATTGAAGATGAAAGCCACCAGTATAAAGCCACCAGTATTGAAGATGAAAGCCACCAGTATAAAGCCACCAGTATTGAAGATGAAAACCACCAGTATAAAGCCACCAGTATTGAAGACGAAAGCCACCAGTATAAAGCCACCAGTATTGAAGATGAAGATGAAAGCCACCAGTATTGAAGATGAAAGCCACCAGTATAAAGCCACCAGTATTGAAGATGAAAGCCACCAGTATAAAGCCACCAGTATTGAAGATGAAAGCCACCAGTATTGAAGATGAAAGCCACCAGTATAAAGCCACCAGTATAAAGCCACCAGTATAAAGCCACCAGTATTGAAGATGAAAGCCACCAGTATTGAAGATGAAAGCCACCAGTATAAAGCCACCAGTATTGAAGCCACCAGCATTGAAGATGAAAGCCACCAGTATTGAAGACGAAAGCCACCAGTATAAAGCCACCAGTATAAAGCCACCAGTATAAAGCCACCAGTATTGAAGACGAAAGCCACCAGTATAAAGCCACCAGTATAAAGCCACCAGTATTGAAGACGAAAGCCACCAGTATAAAGCCACCAGTATATAAAGCCACCAGTATTGAAGATGAAAGCCACCAGTATTGAAGATGAAAGCCACCAGTATTGATGATGAAAGCCACCAGTATAAAGCCACCAGTATAAAGCCACCAGTATAAAGCCACCAGTATTGAAGATGAAAGCCACCAGTATTGAAGATGAAAGCCACCAGTATTGAAGATGAAAGCCACCAGTATTGAAGATGAAAGCCACCAGTATTGAAGATGAAAGCCACCAGTATTGAAGATGAAAGCCACCAGTATTGAAGATGAAAGCCACCAGTATAAAGCCACCAGTATAAAGCCACCAGTATAAAGCCACCAGTATAAAGCCACCAGTATTGAAGATGAAAGCCACCAGTATTGAAGATGAAAGCCACCAGTATTGAAGATGAAAGCCACCAGTATTGAAGATGAAAGCCACCAGTATTGAAGATGAAAGGTGCTGATCAATATTGTCTTCTCTGTTTCTTTCTTCTTCTGGTCTTTCTCTCCATTTGGACAGCGTTAAAGCTGTGCATATGCCAGTGGATACAAAAAAACTTATTTTTTTTGTATAAATGTAGTTAGGGCAGAAATATATAAATAATCATGGAAAAGTAGTTACAAAAATAAAATGCTGTAATCATTTAATTAAAGTCAAAGTTGTTATAGATAGTCCATTTTCAATTAACAAACTCCATCCCAATACATAGACATGAATTGTCCCTACGGCCTTTTCGTAGGCCTTCTCTTGGTTGTTTTTGTAAGAGACTGTGTTCTCAATAACCTACCTGATTAAACAAAGGCAATAAATAAATAGTTCAGAGACCAGTGCTTATCGTGTCTGTCTCCGTGACTGTTTTCCTCGGACTGGGCAAACTCTTCAGATACTCCAGATGTCTTCTGGTCTCAGCCTGGTTCTGTCTCACGTAGTAGACCACATAAACAATGACCATGAAGAACCACACGAACATGGTCACCAGCATAGCCACATCCGTGGTCTTCCGCTGGAGATTACAGAAGTTCACCCCAGAGTCGAGCAACTTAACCAGCGGTTGACCGGCGTGCTCCCCTGCACCCCTGGATCCTCCCAGCGACTCACCTCCCGGCGCTCCTCACCGAGCTCTCACACACGATCCCGTTGACCGTCTCCGGCTCTAGATTTAACGTCTCCATCAGCTCCTGCAGGGTACAGTCGCAGTGCCACGGGTTGTGGTAGAGGCGCGTCTTGGCCCGCGTGGAACTGAACTCGTCCCGGCTGGCCTGGCGTAACAGGTTGTGTGAAAGATCCAGGAGACGGAGCTCTGAGCTCAGGTGGCGCAGGGCCCCGGAGGAGAGGGTGTCGATGCGGTTGTGGGAGAGGTAAAGCTCCCTCAGGTGGGTCAGCTCCCTGAAGGGAAGGTATATAACAAGAGGAAGTGTCAGAAACATCATAACTAGACCTGGAACTAAAATGGGAGCCAGATATGAATTAAAATGAAAGAAAATTGACAGTGCTCTCTTTTAAATACATACATTAATTCATTCATTAATCAATGAATAAATGAATTAAATGAACTAATAACAATAATGAAGGTGAATTTAAAAAATCCCAATTGTTATCTTCCTTGCCTAAAGGCGCTCTCAGGGAGCGAGCGGATGTAGTTCCTCTCCAGGTGGAGGGTGACGGTGTCAGGAGGAAGGCCCTGGGGGAACTCACGGAGACCAGCGTCCGTACACAGCACCATGCTGCTCTCCCACACACAGTGGCAGCTGTCAGGGCACTGGGGGAACACTGGGGAGAGTAGGAGGAGCAGGACCAGCAGGGTGAATGACCAGCCTCCCAGGCCTCGACCCAGGTCTCTCCCAAGCCTTGTCTCCTGCCCCAGCCATGTCCTGGATCTCTGCCCTCTCTCTCTCGCCCTCCCTCTCTCCAGTCTTCTCTCTTTCCCAAGCTTTGTGCCCAGCCCTCCTCTCTCCAACACTTTACCCAATCCTCTCCGCAGCCCCAATCCATCTCCTCCATGACATCCAGTCCTCCCGCTGAGGCACATGTCCTCACCATAGCCCCCGACACACCCCAGGTCCAGAGGGAGATGCCAGGGCCAGCAGAGCCTGGTGGAACAGAACAGAAAACAGCATGAAGAAGAGGCTATAGAACACACAGAACATCCACAGGAGGTGAGTGGAAAGTTCATACAGTACACCCACATCCACAGATGTTGGAGTGAAAGAACACATGGGAGGAACTTTGATTGGTGGAGAAGAAAAAGAACACACGGGAGGAACTTTGATTGGTGGAGAAGAAAAAGAACACATGGGAGGAACTTTGATTGGTGGAGAAGAAAAAGAACACACGGGAGGAACTTTGATTGGTGGAGAAGAAAAAGAACACATGGGAGGAACTTTGATTGGTGGAGAAGAAAAAGAACACATGGGAGGAACTTTGATTGGTGGAGAAGAAAAAGAACACACGGGAGGAATTTTGATTGGTGGAGAAGAAAAAGAACACATGGGAGGAACTTTGATTGGTGGAGAAGAAAAAGAACACATGGGAGGAACTTTGATTGGTGGAGAAGAAAAAGAACACACGGGAGGAACTTTGATTGGTGGAGAAGAAAAAGAACACTGTAAGCAAATCCACTAAAGAACACACAGAAAAAAACGAATTTGGCTTTAAGACAGGAGCTGGATACATTCTGTAGATGTTCACCAGGGAAAGTTGTTTTGTTATGGCAATGATTCAACCCTTACGTGACAAGGACCATAGGACTTTGAACATAATGACCTGAGGGTTGACATTTTCTTATAATAATCACTCTTGGGAGTTGGGAGCATCACAGGGGTGTCTCTGTCCATGGTCATAGAGTTTGTTAGGGCATACAGAGAGAGGAGGGGTGAAAGCAAGCAAGAAAAAAGCAGTGATCGGTTGAAGAGTCTGAGCACTGATGGAGGGATTGTGCATTCCTGGTGTAACTCGGGCAGTTGTTGTTGCCATCTTGTACCTGTCCTGCAGATGTGATGTTCGGATGTACCGATCCTGTGCAGGTGTTATTACACGTGGTCTGCCACTGTGAGGACGATCAGCTGTCCGTCCTGTCTCCCTGTAGTGCTGTCTTGGGCATCTCACAGTACGGACATTGCAATTTATTGTCCTGGCCACATCTGCAGTCCTCATGCCTCCTTGCAGCATGCCTAAGGCACGTTCACGCAGATGAGCAGGGACCCTGGGCATCTTTCTTTTGGTGTTTTTCAGAGTCAGTAGAAAGGCCTCTTTAGTGTCCTAAGTTTTCATAACTGGGACCTTCATTGCCTACCGTCTGTAAGCTGTTAGTGTCTTAACGACCGTTCCACAGGTGCATGTTCATTAATTGTTTATGGTTCATTGAACAAGCATGGGAAACAGTGTTTAAACCCTTTACAATGAAGATCTGTGAAGTTATTTGGATTTTTACGAATTATCTTTGAAAGACAGGGTCTTTAGTAAAATAGTAAAATCAAGAAAAACCCTTATATGAGTAGGTGTACCAGTCAAAAGTTTGGATACACCTACTCATTTAAGGTTTTTTTTAAAAAATAAATATATGTATGGAATATGTATGGAAGTTCTGGCAGCCATTGCCAGGACTGGCAGCCATTGACAGGACTGGCAGCCATTGACAGGAGGACTGGCAGCCATTGCCAGGACTGGCAGCCATTGACAGGACTGGCAGCCATTGACAGGACTGGCAGCCATTGACAGGACTGGCAGCCATTGACAGGACTGGCAGCCATTGACAGGACTGGCAGCCATTGACAGGACTGGCAGGCCATTGACAGGACTGGCAGCCACAGGACTGGCAGCCCAGGACTGGGATTGCCAGGACTGGCAGCCATTGACAGGACTGGCAGCCATTGACAGGACTGGCAGCCATTGACAGGACTGGCAGCCATTGCCAGGACTGGCAGCCATTGACAGGACTGGCAGCCATTGACTGGCAGCCAGGACTGGCCATTGACAGGACTGGCAGCCATTGCCAGGACTGGCAGCCATTGACAGGACTGGCAGCCATTGACAGGACTGGCAGCCATTGCCAGGACTGGCAGCCATTGACAGGACTGGCAGCCATTGCCAGGACTGGCAGCCATTGCCAGGACTGGCAGCCATTGCTAGGACTGGCAGCCATTGCCAGGACTGGCAGCCATTGCTAGTGTACCCATGAGTTTAAAGGGATACTTCCAGGAGTTCATCTGACTCTGGGGAAGTACATCAATAGCATCATTGCCAAAATCCTAAAGTATTCTTTTAACAGTCAAAATTGCTAGAGTTAGAGGTTCCAAAATGATTCTATGGATTATATGTCTATGGCCACAAACCACAAAGCAACAAGATGTTCTATATTTGGCACAGTCGCTACCCAAATTGCAGTCTTCCCGACTGTAAGTGCTTGTGATGAAATGTAATCCCAATAAATAGTTTATAAACTAGTGATTCTCTGTGGCTAAATGATGCTCTCTGGTCTAGTATAACTAGTGATTCCCTGGGCTAAATGATGCTCTCTGGTCTAATATAACTAGTGATTCCCTGGGCTAAATGATTCCTGGTCTAATAAATAGTGATTCCCTCTAAATGATGCTCTCTGGTCTAGTATAACTAGTGATTCTCTGTGGCTAAATGATGCTCTCTGGTCTAATATAACTAGTGATTCCCTGGGCTAAATGATGCTCTCTGGTCTAGTATAACTAGTGATTCCTAAATGATGCTCTCTGGTCTAGTATAAAATGCTAAATGATGCTCTGGTCTAGTATAACTAGTGATTCCTGTGGCTAAATGATGCTCTCTGGTCTAGTATAACTAGTGATTCCCTGGGCTAAATGATGCTCTCTGGTCTAGTATAACTAGTGATTCTCTGTGGCAAAATGATGCTCTCTCGTCTAGTATTTTGAATGATTTATGTCTGTTCATACAGGAAGGAATATCATTTTGGGGCAAAATTATTAAAATGTATCATGGGGTGCTTCAGCCCCTCCAGCAACCCTCCCTCCGGCAGCTATGCAGGAGACAGAGGAGATTAAGGTTCAGGACAATAAAGGTCACTGGGTAAAGGGGAATAAAAAATACAGATTAAGCCTGTTCGTCTGAAAAATCCTCCTTGTCACATAGTCACAACTAGCGACCAAAGGCCCATAGAGAGAGGATGACATTAATGGTTGCATCTCATTGTTATGAAGGAAATGGCCATCACTTGTATTTATTTATTATTCAATAACCAGCCACATATTATAGACTAGTTCCTATATAGTACACTACTTCAGTAACCTGTAAATATAGTAATGATGTAAATATATCACTAGCCACTTTAAACAATGCTACCTTATATAATGTTACTTACCCTACATTGTTCATCTCATATGCATACGTTGATACTGTACTCTATATCATCGACTGCATCCTTATGTAATACATGTATCACTAGCCACTTTAACTATGCCACTTGGTTTACATACTTATCTCATATGTATATACTGTACTCGATATCATCTACTGTATCTTGCCTATGCTGCTCTGCACCATCACTCATTCATATATCCTTATGTACATATTCTTTATCCCCTTACACTGTGTATGACAGTAGTTTTTTTGGAATTGTTAGTTAGATTACTTGCTCGTTTTTACTGCATTGTCGGAACTAGAAGCACAAGCATTTCGCTACACTCGCATTAACATCTGCTAACCATGTGTATGTGACAAATAAAATTTGATTTGATTTGATTTGATTTAACCTAGTTCCTATTTAGTTACCTAGTTCCTATATATAGTCCGTTACTTTAGTTACCTAGTTCCTATATAGTACACTACTTCAGTAACCTAGTTCCTATTTAGTTACCTAGTTCCTATATAGTGCCCTACTTTAGGTACCTAGTTCCAATATAGTGCCCTACTTTAGTTACCTAGTTCCTATATAGTGCACTACTTCAGTAACCTAGTTCCTATTTAGTTACCTAGTTCCTATATAGTGCCCTACTTTAGATACCTAGTTCCAATATAGTCTGTTACTTTAGATACCTAGTTCCAATATAGTCTGTTACTTTAGATACCTAGTTCCAATATAGTCTGTTACTTTAGATACCTAGTTCCAATATAGTCTGTTACTTTAGTTATCTAGTTCCTATATAGTCTGTTACTTTAGTTATCTAGTTCCTGTATAGTCTGTTACTTTAGTTATCTAGTTCCTATATAGTCTGTTACTTTAGTTACCTGGTTCCTATTTAGTTACCTAGTTTCTATATAGTGCCCTACTTTAGTTACCTAGTTCCTATATAGTGCTCTACTTTAGTTACCTAGTTCCTATATAGTCTGTTACTTTAGTTACCTAGTTCCTATATAGTGCACTACTTTAGTTACCTAGTTCCTATATAGTCTATTACCTAGTTCCTATATAGTGCCCTACTTTAGTTACCTAGTTCCTATATAGTGCACTACTTTAGTTACCTAGTTCCTATATAGTCTGTTACTTTAGTTACCTAGTTCCTATATAGTGCACTACTTTAGTTACCTAGTTCCTATATAGTCTGTTACCTAGTTCCTATATAGTGCCCTACTTTAGTTACCTAGTTCCTATATAGTCTGTTACTTTAGTTATCTAGTTCCTATATAGTCTGTTACTTTAGTTACCTAGTTCCTATATAGTGCACTACTTTAGTTACCTAGTTCCTATATAGTCTGTTACCTAGTTCCTATATAGTGCACTACTTTAGTTACCTAGTTCCTATATAGTCTGTTACTTTAGTTATCTAGTTCCTATATAGTCTGTTACTTTAGTTACCTAGTTCCAATATAGTGCACTACTTTAGTAACCTAGTTCCAATATAGTGCACTACTTTAGTAACCTAGTTCCAATATAGTGCACTATTTTAGCAACCTAGTTCCTATATAGTCTGTTACTTTAGTTACCTAGTTCCTATATAGTGCACTACTTTAGTTACCTAGTTCCTATATAGTATGTTACTTTAGTTACCTAGTTCCTATATAGTGCCCTACTTTAGTTAGCTAGTTCCTATATAGTGAACTACTTTAGTTACCTAGTTCCTATATAGTCTGTTACTTTAGTTACCTAGTTCCTATTTAGTTACCTAGTTCCTATATAGTGCACCACTTCATCTACTGGGACAAGAGAAGAGGAAGAAGAGGAGGCCTGAAACTACAATCTATACTGACCTCTCTTACTGCTATGAATCATCAGATTTACTGGTTGCAGTAAATGGGAGATGTCAGAAAGACAATCCTCATATTTTTCCTATAACGCGACAATATGGATCTGAGAACTGTACAAATGATACGTCTGTGACATCAATATATACAGTATACATATGTTTACATACTTATTAAATCTGTCTGTGACATCAATATATACAGTATACATATGTTTACATATTTATTAAATCTGTCTGTGACATCAATATATACAGTATACATATGTTTACATATTTATTAAATCTGTCTGTGACATCAATATATACAGTATACATATGTTTACATATTTATTAAATCTGTCTGTGACATCAATATATACAGTATACATATGTTTACATATTTATTAAATCTGTCTGTGACATCAATATATACAGTATACATATGTTTACATATTTATTAAATCTGTCTGTGACATCAATATATACAGTATACATATGTTTACATATTTATTAAATCTGTCTGTGACATCAATATATACAGTATACATATGTTTACATATTTATTAAATCTGTCTGTGACATCAATATATACAGTATACATATGTTTACATATTTATTAAATCTGTCTGTGACATCAATATATACAGTATACATATGTTTACATATTTATTAAATCTGTCTGTGACATCAATATATACAGTATACATATGTTTACATACTTATTAAATATGTATGTAAAACATTTACGTTTGACATTTTATCCAGAGTGCCGCACAGTGCATTCATCTTAAGATAGCTAGGTGAGACAACCCCACATCACAGTCTACACCTGCATTGTTTGCTGTTTAGGGTTTTAGGCTGGGATTCTGTACAGCACGTTGTGCCATCAGCTGATGTAAGAAGGGCTTTATAAATACATTTCATTGACTGATTTGATTGAAATATAAAGTACATCACCATTCCATTCCAGCTAAACAACAGATTGTTTTTTTACCTAAAAAAAAACACACATTTTAATACACATCTAAAATCTGTAAATAAACAAATCTGAGAACACTAATATTTTACACACATTTTTTTTATTTTGTGGATATAGCATTTTGGAAATAAACTCTTCACATGCTCTCTTTCATACATACATGACAATATTTCAACACAACAGACATTACCAGCCTCTTATCCCATCTCCTGCCTCTACATACCCCCCCTCCACCCATCCATCCCTCCCTCCCTCCCACTCACCCTCCCTACACACCCTCTATCTATCTATCCCTCCCTCTCTCCATCCCTACCTCCCTCCCTCCCACACACACATCTGACAAGCATGACATTACATTCAACTACACTCTCTCTCATTAATTGACCATTGAATCCACCTCCCAACAGATCATCCTAACTCATGTTCCAGTGATGATACATCTCTGTGTTTTATAGTAGTCAGGGACATTAACTGCGTTCCAAATGACACCCTATTCCCTATATAGTAGCACAGTGTACAACCAGGGCCCTGGTCAAACGTAGTGCACATTACAGGGACTAAGGAGCCGTTTGGGAATCAGACTGCGACATTAGACACAGTGGGATGTGTGAGTACCACTGCTGATACTCTATACCAGACCAGCACATTAATCCTCCCTCACAGTGTCCATAAGCACACAGCTAGAAGAGATACAGATCCTGGGCTGGGCTGTGGTTGGGTTGTGGGCTGGGCTGGGCTGTGGTTGGGTTGTGGGCTGGGCTGTGGTCTGGGTTGTGGCTGGGCTGTGGTTGGGCTGTGGTTGGGCTGTGGTTGGGTTGTGGGCTGGGCTGTGGTTGGGTTGTGGTTGGGCTGTGGGCTGGGCTGTGGTTGGGTTGTGGGCTGGGCTGTGGTTGGTCTGTGGGCTGGGCTGTGTCTGGGTTGTGGGCTGGGCTGTGGTTGGGCTGTGGGCTGGGCTGTGGGCTGGGCTGTGGTTGGGCTGTGGTCTGGGCTGTGGTTGGGTTGTGGGCTGGTCTGTGGGCTGGGCTGTGGCTGGGCTGTGGGCTGGGCTGTGGTTGGGCTGGGCTGTGGGCTGGGCTGTGGGCTGGGCTGTGGTTGGGCTGTGGGCTGGGCTGTGGTTGGGTTGTGGGCTGGGCTGTGGGCTGGGCTGTGGGCTGGGCTGTGGGCTGGGCTGTGGGCTGGGCTGTGGGCTGGGCTGGGCTGTGGTTGGGCTGTGGGCTGGGCTGGGCTGTGGTTGGGTTGGGCTGTGGGCTGGGCTGTGGTTGGGCTGTGGGCTGGGCTGTGGTTGGGCTGTGGGCTGGGCTGTGGTTGGGCTGTGGGCTGGGCTGTGGTTGGGCTGTGGGCTGGGCTGTGGGCTGGGCTGGGCTGTGGTTGGGCTGTGGGCTGGGCTGTGGTTGGGCTGTGGGCTGGGCTGTGGCTGGGCTGTGGGCTGGGCTGTGTCTGTGGTTGGGCTGTGGGCTGGGCTGTGGTTGGGCTGTGGGCTGGGCTGTGGGCTGGGCTGTGGTTGGGCTGTGGTCTGGGCTGTGGTTGGGTTGTGGGCTGGTCTGTGGGCTGGGCTGTGGTTGGGCTGTGGGCTGGGCTGTGGTTGGGCTGGGCTGTGGGCTGGGCTGTGGGCTGGGCTGTGGTTGGGCTGTGGGCTGGGCTGTGGGTGTGGGTTGTGGGCTGGGCTGTGGGCTGGGCTGTGGGCTGGGCTGTGGGCTGGGCTGTGGGCTGGGCTGTGGGCTGGGCTGGGCTGTGGTTGGGCTGTGCTGGGCTGGGCTGGGCTGTGGTTGGGCTGTGGGCTGGGCTGTGGTTGGGCTGTGGGCTGGGCTGTGGTTGGGCTGTGGGCTGGGCTGTGGTTGGGCTGTGGGCTGGGCTGGGTGGGTGGGCTGGGCTGTGGGCTGGGCTGTGGGCTGGGCTGGGGGCTGTGGTTGGGCTGTGGGCTGGGCTGTGGTGGGCTGGGCTGTGGGCTGGGCTGTGGTTGGGCTGTGGGCTGGGCTGTGGTTGGGCTGTGGGCTGGGCTGGGCTGTGGTTGGGCTGTGGGCTGGGCTATGTCTGGGTTGTGGGCTGGGCTGTGGTTGGGCTGTGGGCTGGGCTGTGGTTGGGCTGTGGGCTGGGCTGTGGTTGGGCTGTGGGCTGGGCTGGGCTGTGGGCTGGGCTGTGGGCTGGGCTGTGTCTGGGTTGTGGGCTGGGCTATGGGCTGGGCTGTGTCTGGGTTGTGGGCTGGGCTGTGGTTGGGCTGTGGGCTGGGCTGTGGGCTGGGCTGTGGGCTGGGCTGGGCTGTGGGCTGGGCTGTGGGCTGGGCTGTGGGCTGGGCTGTGGGCTGGGTTGTGGTTGGGCTGTGGGCTGGGCTGGGCTGGGTTGTGGGCTGGGCTGGGCTGTGGTTGGTCTGTGGGCTGGGCTGGGCTGGGCTGTGGGCTGGGCTGTGGTTGGGCTGTGGGCTGGGATGGGCTGTGGGCTGGGTTGTGTCTGGGCTGGGCTGTGGGCTGGGCTATGTCTGGGTTGTGGGCTGGGCTGTAGTTGGGCTGTGGTTGGGCTGTGGGCTGGGCTGTGTCTGGGTTGTGGGCTGGGCTGTGTCTGGGTTGTGGGCTGGGCTGTGGGCTGGGCTGTGGGCTGGGCTGTGTCTGGGTTGTGGGCTGGGCTGGGTTGTGGGCTGGGCTGTGGTTGGGCTGTGGGCTGGGCTGTGGTTGGGCTGTGGGCTGGGCTGTGGTTGGGCTGTGGGCTGGGCTGGGCTGTGGGCTGGGCTGTGGGCTGGGCTGTGTCTGGGTTGTGGGCTGGGCTATGGGCTGGGCTGTGTCTGGGTTGTGGGCTGGGCTGTGGGCTGGGCTGTGGGCTGGGCTGTGGGCTGGGCTGGGCTGTGGGCTGGGCTGTGGGCTGGGCTGTGGGCTGGGTTGTGGTTGGGCTGTGGGCTGGGCTGGGCTGGGTTGTGGGCTGGGCTGGGCTGTGGTTGGTCTGTGGGCTGGGCTGGGCTGTGGGCTGGGCTGTGGTTGGGCTGTGGGCTGGGATGGGCTGTGGGCTGGGTTGTGTCTGGGCTGTGGGCTGGCTTGTGTCTGGGTTGTGGGCTGGGTTGTGGGCTGGGTTGTGGGCTGAATATTTGGCTGGGTATTGGGCTGGGCTGTTGGCTGGGTTGTGTCTGGGTTGTGGGCTGGGTATTGGGCTGGGTTGTGTCTGGGTTGTGGGCTGGGTATTGGGCTGGGTCGTGTCTGGGTTGTGGGCTGGGTATTGGGCTGGGTTGTGTCTGGGTTGTGGGCTGGGCTGTGGGCTGGTTTGTGTCTGGTTTGTGGCTGGGTTGTGGGCTGGGTTGTGTCTGTGTTGTGGGTGGGTTGTGGGCTGGGTTGTGGGCTGGGTTGGGTTGTGGCCGGGTATTGGGCTGGGCTGTGGGCTGGGTTGTGGGTGGGTTGTGGGCTGGGTTGGGATGTGGGCTGATTTGTGGCTGGGTTGTGGGCTGGGCTGTGGTTGGATTGTGGGTTGTGAGCTGTGGGCTGGGTTGTGGCTGGGTTGGGCTGGGCTGGGTTGTGGGCTGGGTTGTGGCCGGGTATTGGGCTGGGTTGTGGGCTGGGCTGTGGGTTGGGTTGTGGGCTGGGTTGGGCTGTGGGCTGATTTGTGGCTGGGTTGTGGTTGGATTGTGGGTTGTGGACTGGGCTGTGGTTGGATTGGATTGTGGGTTGTGAGCTGTGGGCTGGGTTGTGACTGGGCTGTGGCTGGGTGGTGCTGGTGAATATGACATGCGTTTGTCCTAGTTGGAGCATTCTAGTGTGGATAATTACACAGCTGGAAGAGACACAGCTTGGGCTGGGTTGAAGTTACAATATTTAAAACCCACCACTAGTGTGCATGGCCAAAGAGCTCTATTTTCATGTTATCTGACCATAGCACCACTTGGAGTTTGCTAAACGGCATTGGAACTTGGAACTCCGAGCGGTGCTATGGTCAGATGACATGAAAATAGAGCTCTTTGGCCACGCATACCAGTGATGGGTTTGGTGTTCAAAAACAGAAGCATACCTACTGTAAAATATGGTGGTGGATCTTTGATGTTATGGGTCTGTTTCGCTTCCACTGGTCCTGGGGTCCTTGCTAAGGTCAATGGCATCATGAACTTTACCCAGTACCAAGACATTTTAGGCCATTTTGCAATGTCCATGTCAGCCTCCCAACGTGTTCTCCAAGCTCTTAAAACAGTCTAGAAAAAGCCTCAGTGTTGTTATCCTCCCAAGAGGAGGGTGCTGAAGTATTGAAAACAGGGGTGCCAATAATATTTTTCTAATTTTTTTTTGTATTACTTATTAAATAAAATCTCTTTCTCTCAGCAATTGTATTAGTATAATCATATTATAATTTATACATGTTTTTGTTTGTTGCATACAATATATTTCCATCTTTGCATTATTTTTTGCTTATCTTTATCAAGGGGACCAATACTTTTGGCCCTGACTGTAGTCCATGGTCAGAAGTCGCCTGGTCTGGGCTGTACACCATCTTCTTGTCAAGACAGGGAAAATAAAACTATACTGTAGCATGTTGGTGACTGTGTAGAAAAAAATATATTAGTCCAATGATTATATCTGAGTCTTGGTTAGAATCTGTGTAGAGTATCAACTGTGTTGTATGTAATCTATCTCCTGTCCCAGCAAGGAAGAGCAAACTATGGTAGCAAGACTCCACTGTTAGAGTCTGATCTATAACTGCAGGAGAATATTCTGTGTTTGTTCCTCCCGTGGTTCGAGACCTGGCCTCAGTTGGTGCTGGGCCAGCAAGGAGACACAAAGTTCAGTCAGAATGTGATGTAAGATTACATGTGCTGTAAAAATAGACTGGATACTACTTATCTCTTGGCTCAGTCAGTAAAAACAAACTACGGTAGAAATACTCTTCAGTCGGTATCAGTCAGACTGCAGGAGAATATATTCCACGATCGTATCTGAGTTGGTTAGAATCTGGGCTTGGGTTTTATCAGTGAGGAAAAAAATCAAACTTCAATCGGAATATGACTGCGGGAGAATAGATAACATCTGTTCGGTCTGTTTATCAAATGAAGGGACAGAACTCGACATGTGACATGTGCCTTAGCCTGGGAAATAGACCCGTCCTACATTTTTCAACACATTTGTCCATTTACCAAAGTGGTGATTGGTATCCTCCTCTGGGTCTGGTTAGAATCCAGGCTGAAATATCAGCTGTGTATTTGTTTCATATGTGCTTGTATTGCATTGTTTTATTAAATATTTGAGTGATTCAAGTAGACACTTTTATTAAAATGATTCTTTATATAATCATAATCATCTTCATCATTACAAATCCTATCCTATATAAGGGACGTTTTTCCATTTCGCAGTCCACATCGATCTACATTCTGGTTTGACATAGATGGGATAGCTGGTAACGTCACGAAAACGACACATACTCTTCAACGGGGCTGAAATCTGAGAGTTGTTTTGATTCTGGATGGCCAGATAGCTACTAACAATGACAAGAAACTGTCATGTGGGGAATCGTAAGTGACGGATTTCAGCTAGTTTCATCTTGTTTCATGTCTGGTTTTGAGGTGTTTTGACTGATTTCATGTCAATGCTGATATGACTAAAATTCGCTAGCTAACCAACTAATGTAACAATGTGTTTGAGAGACATCAGTGCTCATTGTGAAAATGTATTTATGTTTTCAATGAACATTGAAGATTAAATAAACTGTAGTTGTCAATCTGAGCAGTGGCCACACCCACACCCACACCACACACACACACACACACACACACACACACACACACACGTATGTACACACACACACGTACTATCAGAGGCCATAAGAATGTCCACCGAGTGAGTCCCATATACTGCCTGTCTGTCTAACTGCCTGACAGACAGAAAGTAGCTTCAGTGCATTATAAACCCGTTATAAACCCGTTATAAATCCGTTATAAAGTTCTGTTAGAAGACAGCAGCAATTCAGGGAAAGCTATCACACCAATTAACACAATTGAAAACAATCAATCGGTGCATTTTGTGGAACCCACAAGAATGACAATTAGAGAGAGTGAGTGTGAAAGAGAGAGAGAGGAGAGAAAGAAAGCGAGAAGGATATAATCGAGCGTGAGAAAGGAGAAATGACAGGCTCAGCCAATGCTGTTATCACTTCCATTTCCCCAGGGCAGTTAATGAGGAGAGAGAGAAAGAGAGAGAGAAAGATAAATAGGGAGAAAAGAGATTGAGAGATAGGAAGAAAAGAAAGAGAGCGAGAGAGAGAGAGAAATAGAGAGAGAGAAAGAGAGAGAGAAAGAGAAAAAGGAGAGAGAAATAGAGAGAAAATAGAGAGAGCAAGAGAGAGAGAAATAGAGAGAGAGAAAGAGAAAAAGGAGAGAGAAATAGAGAGAGCAAGAGAGAGAGAAATAGAGAGAGAGAAAGAGAAAAAGGAGAGAGAAATAGAGAGAAAATAGAGAGAGCAAGAGAGAGAGAAATAGAGAGAGAGAAAGAGAAATGGGGAGAAGAGAGAGAGAGAAATAGGGAGAAGAGAGAGAGAAAAATAGGGAGAAGAGAGAGAGAGAAATAGGGAGAAGAGAGAGAGAGAAATAGGGAGAAGAGAGAGAGAGAAATAGGGAGAAGAGAGAGAGAGAAATAGGGAGAAGAGAGAGAGAGAAAGAGAGAGAAAGGGAAATGGGGAGAAGAGAGAGAGAAAAATAGGGAGAAGAGAGAGAGAAAAATAGGGAGAAGAGAGAGAGAAATAGGGAGAAGAGAGAGAGAAAAAAGAGAGAAATAGAGAGAAAATAGAGAGAGCAAGAGAGAGAGAAGTAGGGAGAAGAGAGAGAAATAGGGAGGAGAGAGAAAATAGGGAGAAGAGAGAGAGAGAAAGAAGAGAGAGAAATAGGGAGAAGAGAGAGAGAAATAGGGAGGAGAGAGAGAGAATAAGGAGAAGAGAGAGAGAGAGAAAGAAAGAGAGAAATAAGGAGAGAGAGAAACAGTGAGACTGGCACAAACAGTGAATGATACCTTCCTAGTGAGGAACATGCAATTGACCATTTAGTCTCAGCTACACCGTCTGTATGAATGAATGTTCTATTAGCAGAAGTTACTGGCTCAATTTACAGGTTGTTATTGAATTCATTCAACAGTCATTTATTTTCCTTTTAAACCCTATACCCTTTAGCTACTGGTGTATAGTCTACTGTAAAGTGGTATTAGTCTACTGTATAGAAGTAATATAATAGACAAGTAATATAATAATTTAGCTGGAAAAATAAATAATTCCATGTTTGAAATCGGTCTATCTCAAAATCATGTAGTTGTTAGGTTGACATAGGCTAATGGGATAATCATGCAGTAATCATTGCAGAAAATGTTACTTAAAAACACTTCTATAAGAAATCACTTTAACCCATAGTTTGGTAATAATAAAGAAATAGGCGATGAATTCAACCCAGAGACAATTATCCTGCATCTAATATGTCAATAAATAATTATGAAAACAGAAAAGATAATTGAATTTCCTACCTGTGACACGTAATTAACCGCCAAAATTCTTCTTCAAGTTGGAATCCACACGCAAAGATGTTGACTACGAGGTTCGGTCTGACTCTGATGTGTCCGACACGGATTTGTAATGTGGCTATTCTTTAATATGACAGAGCGTCAAACATTAATCCGGTTGTCATCATAGAACAATTCTGTCACTGTTATCACATCTCTCTCTCTCTTTCTATTTCTCCCTCTTTCTCTCTTAAAGGGGCCGTTGTGTGATGTGTTGTCCCTCCCTCTTAAAGGGGCCGTTGTGTGATGTGTTGTCCCTCCCTCTTAAAGGGCCCGTTGTGTGATGTGTTGTACCTCCCTTGTGGAAAAGATGAGACATAGAGCAGTCTGTGTATCACCTCCCCCATTAAAAATGTAGTTACAATTATATACATTTAACACCATGAAGTCAAATACAAAAATCTGATTTGGTCTTTACACATTTTTGTTTCCGCCAAATAAACATTGAGAGGAAAATAGAAAGTAGGCTAAAATCAAATAATCCAAGAGTATTGATTGGGCTATTGATTATTGATCGTAAAACCCAACTATCTGGTCAGTCCACCAGTCATGTCGTGACCTGAAAAAAAAGTTTAGATGAGTATTCAAGTAAATTCAAAGCTGCTGCTAAAACACAAACAGGCTGAGTGACTGTGAGTGACTGTGAGTGACTGTGGGTGACTGTGAGTGACTGTGGGTGACTGTGGGTGACTGTGGGTGACTGTGGGTGACTGTGAGTGACTGTGGGTGACTGTGGGTGACTGTGGGTGACTGTGAGTGACTGTGAGTGACTTTGAGTGACTGTGGGTGACTGTGAGTGACTGTGAGTGACTGTGGGTGACTGTGAGTGTCTGTGAGTGACTGTGAGTGACTGTGGGTGACTGTGGGTGACTGTGGGTGACTGTGAGTGACTGTGGGTGACTGTGAGTGACTGTGAGTGACTGTGGGTTACTGTGGGTTACTGTGGGTGACTGTGAGTGACTGTGGGTGACTGTGAGTGACTGTGAGTGACTGTGAGAAACACAGATCGATGTATGGGCAGACTCACGCGCAGGTAGGAGAACATTAAAGGAGAGGAGATGTCGCCTCTCTTCCCTGTCCTTTATCACACTCCGTCCATCCCATCACTCGTATCGATGAGGAATTTGACACAATGTTGTTTGACCCTGTCTGGAACAGTATATACATTTTGCCCACTTGTTGAACATTTATAAACAATATATACACACACACACACAAATTGTTGGGGATTAATCAGAATAGTTGGGTAACATAGATAAGATGTTTTATTTTCATTATATGCTTGTGAGTTACTTCTCATATAGAATGTATCTTGTTGTACTATAGTGGTGGCCGGTTGCAGTGATCTGTTCTCTGTCCTGGGGTCAGTTACTTCTCATTTAGAATGTATCTCGTTGTACTATAGTGGTGGCCGGTTGCAGTTATCCTTTATCTGTCCTGGGGTCAGTTACTTCTCATTTAGAATGTATTCTCATTTAGTTATCCTTTAATGTCAGTTACTTCTCATTTAGAATGTATCTGTTGTACTATAGTGGTGGCCGGTTGCAGTTATCCTTTATCTGTGGGGGTTACTTCTCATCAGAATGTATCTTGTTGTACAGTTATCTGTTCTCTGTCCTGGGGTCAGTTACTTCTCATCAGAATGTATCTTGTTGTACTATAGTGGTGGCCGGTTGCAGTTATCCTTTCTCTGTCCTGGGGTCAGTTACTTCTCATTTAGAATGTATCTCGTTGTACTATAGTGGTGGCCGGTTGCAGTGATCTGTTCTCTGTCCTGGGGTCAGTTACTTCTCATTTAGAATGTATCTCGTTGTACTATAGTGGTGGCCGGTTGCAGTTATCCTTTATCTGTCCTGGGGTCAGTTACTTGGACCACAGAAAGGGGAGGGGTCAAGCTGGTCTTCATATGTAAACATGTCTTTTAAACCATGTTAAAGGATGATTGAGGGGGAACCAATGATCTCTTGGCTCCACAATGTCTGTGTGCCAGTCACTGGGTCTCCGTGATCTTGTCCAGAATGGGACTGTCTAAAATGACAATTGATATATATCCTAATGTCTTGGTACTATGTTGTACCAAGAACGAGAAGTAGAACCTCGTTTTACTGAACCATAATTTATAGCTAATGCTGTCTGGCTATGGGATACTCCTCTCTCAAGTAAAGTCTTCCTTTGTAATGTTCCTAAGATCTGTTATTCGTCATGTGAGTTGAGAGGGGTGTGTCTTGGCTATAAATGATACTAAGAGCTGTTATTCGTCATGTGAGTTGAGATGGGTGTGTCTTGGCTATAAATGATACTAAGAACTGTTTTGTAAGCACTCTCAGAGAATTCATTTCTAGACACTGAATTGATCTGAGAGTCACAGGGTTGTGATGGAGCTCATATAATTAAAGATGGACTTTATGATAACTCTGACTTGTGTGGTGGTTTGCTCACGCACGCACACACACACACACACACACACACACACATACACACACATATAGTGGAGTCACACATTATTGACACCCTTGATATATAATGACTGTATGAAATAATAATTAAAATACTGAGCTACATTTGTTTTGTGGGAAATGTAATTTATTTGTCAGAAATATATCCATCTGCACCCCACAGCATCCATCTGCACCCCACAGCATCCATCTGCACCCCACAGCATCCATCTGCACCCCACAGCATCCATCTGTACCCCACAGCATCCATCTGCACCCCACAGCATCCATCTGCACCCCACAGCATCCATCTGCCCCACAGCATCCATCCACAGGATCCATCTGCACCCCACAGCATCCATCTGCACCCCACAGCATCCATCTGCGCCCCACATCATCCATCTGCACCCCACAGCATCCATCTGCACCCCACAGGATCCAATCTGCACCCCACAGCATCCATCTGCACCCCACAGCATCCATCTGCACCCCAGAGCATCCATCTGCACCCCACAGTATCCATCTGCACCCCATGGTTTAGGACGGTAATCTCATTCCCAGACACTTCCTTCTAATGCACAATAGCCTGGTGGAGGTTATGGTTGAAGTAGCCTTCAGTTCAGAGGATTTTGTGACAGATGTAACAGTAGAGCAGCTGGCCAGCGTGAGATTTAGTTCTGGGTGCTGAGATTATGCAGAGTATACTGTACAAACAGGAAACACTCACCACAGGGGTCTCCCCAGGGGAAAGGACTCGACTGGCTGACAGCTACAGTGACGCATATTTCATTATCCTCCTACCTGACATCCTTCCTCTCCTACCTGACCTCCTCCCTCTCCTACCTGACACCCTCCCTCTACTACATGACATCCTCCCTCTCCTACCTGACATCCTCCCTCTCCTACCTGACATCCTCCCTCTCCTACCTGACCTCCTCCCTCTCCTACCTGACCTCCTCCCTCTCCTACCTGACCTCCTCCCTCTCCTACCTGACCTCTTCCCTCTCCTACCTGACATCCTCCCTCTCCTACCTGACCTCCTCCCTCTCCTACCTGACATCCTCCCTCTCCTACCTGACATCCTCCCTCTCCTAATTTACATCCTCCCTCTACTACCTGACATCCTCCCTCTCCTAATTTACATCCTCCCTCTCCTAATTTACATCCTCCTCTCTTACCTGACATCCTCCTTCTCCTACCTGACATCCTCCCTCTCCTAATTTACATCCTCCCTCTCCTACCTGACATTCTCCCTCTCCTACCTGACATCCTCCCCTCCTACCTGACATCCTCCCTCTCCTACCTGACCTCCTCCCTCTCCTACCTGACCTCCTCCCTCTCCTACCTGACATCCTCCCCTCCTACCTGACATCCTCCCTCTCCTAATTTACATCCTCCCTCTCCTACCTGACATCCTCCCTCTCCTAATGTACACCCTCTCTCTCCTACCTGACATCCTCTCTCTCCTACCTGACATCCTCCCTCTCTTACCTGACATCCTCCCTCTCCTAATTTACATCCTCCCTCTCCTACCTGACATCCTCCCTCTCCTACCTGACATCCTCCCTCTCCTACCTGACATCCTCCCTCTCCTACCTGACATCCTCCCTCTACTACCTGACTTCCTCCCTCTCCTACCTGACATCCTCCCTCTCCTACCTGACATCCTCCCTCTCCTACCTGACATCCTCCCTTTCCTACCTGACATCCCTCCTCTATTACCTGGCATTCTCCCTCTACTACCTGACATCCTCTCCTACCTGACATCCTCCCTCTCCTACCTGACATCCTCCCTTTCCTACCTGACATCCTCCCTCTACTACCTGGCATCTCCCTCTACTACCTAACATCCTCCCTCTATTACCTGACATCCTCCCTCTCCTACCTGACATCCTACCTGACATCCTCTCTCTCCTACCTGACATCCTCTCCTACCTGACATCCTCCCTCTCCTACCTGACATCCTCCCTCATCTACCTGACATCCTCCCTCTCCTACCTGACATCCTCCCTCTCCCTTACACCCTCCCTCTACTACCTGACATCCTCCCTCTCCTACCTGACATCCTCCCTCTCCTACCTGACCTCCTCCCTCTCCTACCTGACCTCTTCCCTCTCCTACCTGACATCCTCCCTCTCCTACCTGACCTCCTCCCTCTCCTACCTGACATCCTCCCTCTCCTACCTGACATCCTCCCTCTCCTAATTTACTCTACTACCTGACATCCTCCCTCTAATTTACATCCTCCCTCTCCTAATTTACATCCTCCCCTCTTACCTGACATCCTCCTTCTCCTACCTGACATCCTCCCTCTCCTAATTTACATCCTCCCTCTCCTACCTGACATTCTCCCTCTCCTACCTGACATCCTCCCTCTCCTACCTGACATCCTCCCTCTCCTACCTGACCTCCTCCCTCTCCTACCTGACCTCCTCCCTCTCCTACCTGACATCCTCCCTCCCATCCTCCCTCTCCTAATTTACATCCTCCCTCTCCTACCTGACATCCTCCCTCTCCTAATGTACATCTCTCTCTCCTACCTGACATCCTCTCTCTCCTACCTGACATCCTCCCTCTCTACCTGACATCCTCCCTCTCCTAATTTACATCCTCCCTCTCCTACCTGACATCCTCCCTCTCCTCCTACCTGACATCCTCCCTCTCCTACCTGACATCCTCCCTCTACTACCTGACATTCTCCCTCTCCTACCTGACTTCCTCCCTCTCCTACCTGACATCCTCCCTCTCCTACCTGACATCCTCCCTCTCCTACCTGACATCCTCCCTTTCCTACCTGACATCCTCCCTCTATTACCTGGCATTCTCCCTCTACTACCTGACATCCTCCCACTCCTACCTGACATCCTCCCTCTCCTACCTGACATCCTCCCTTTCCTACCTGACATCCTCCCTCTACTACCTGGCATCCTCCCTCTACTACCTAACATCCTCCCTCTATTACCTGACATCCTCCCTCTCCTACCTGACATCCTACCTGACATCCTCTCTCTCCTACCTGACATCCTCCCTCTACTACCTGACATCCTCCCTCTCCTACCTGACATCCTCCCTCATCTACCTGACATCCTCCCTCTCCTACCTGACATCCTCCCTCTCCTCTTACACCCTCCCTCTACTACCTGACATCCTCCCTCTCCTACCTGACATCCTCCTCTCCTACCTGACATCCTCCCTCTCCTACCTGACATCCTCCCTTTCCTACCTGACATCCTCCCTCTATTACCTGGCATTCTCCCTCTACTACCTGACATCCTCCCACTCCTACCTGACATCCTCCCTCTCCTACCTGACATCCTCCCTTTCTACCTGACATCCTCCCTCTACTACCTGGCATCCTCCCTCTACTACCTAACATCCTCCCTCTATTACCTGACATCCTCCTCTCCTACCTGACATCCTACCTGACATCCTCTCTCTCCTACCTGACATCCTCCCTCTACTACCTGACATCCTCCCTCTCCTACCTGACATCCTCCCTCATCCCTGACATCCTCCCTCTCCTA